>NC_133327.1:390386228-390686228 GCF_042186555.1 Aquarana catesbeiana | reverse complement strand
AAATGACGTGGGGGGTCCCCCTAAATTCCATACCAGGCCCTTCAGGTCTGGTATGGATATTAAGGGGAACCCTGGCCAAAATGTTTTAAAAAAATGGCGTTGGGTCCCCCTCAAAATCTAACCACGCGCCAAAATTAAAAAAAAAAAAAAAAAAAATGGTGTGGGTCCCCCTAAAAATCCATACCAGACCCTTATCCGAGCACGCAACCTGGCAGGCCGCAGGAAAAGAGGGGGGGGACGAGAGAGCGCCCCCCCTCCTGAACCGTACCAGACCACATGCCCTCAACATTGGGAGAGTGCTTTGGGGTAGCCCCCCAAAACAACTTGTCCCCATGTTGATGAGGACAAGGGCCTCATCCCCACAACCCTTGGCCGGTGGTTGTGGGGGGGTCTGCAGACAGGGAGCTTATTTGAATCTGGAAGCCCCCTTTAACAAGGGGACCCCCAGATCCCGGCCCTCCCCCCTGTGTGAAATGGTAAGGGGGTAGAAAAGTACCCTTACCATTTCACAAAAAAACTGTCAAGAATGTTAAAAATGACAAGAGACAGTTTTTGACAATTCCTTTATTTAAATGCTTCTTCTTTCTTCTATCTTCCTTCGGTTTCTTCCTCCATCATCTTCTTCTTCTGGTTCTTCCTCCGGTGTTCTCATCCGGCATCTTCCTCCGCGGCGTAGGCATCTTCTTCCCTTCTTCTCCTCGGGCCGCTCTGCATCCATGATGGCATGGAGGGAGGCTCCCGCTGTGTGACGCTTCTCGTCTTCATCTTCTTCTCGGGCTGCTCCTCATCCATGATGGCATGGAGGGAGGCTCCGGCTGTGTGACACTTCTCCTTTTCTGACGGTTCTTAAATAATGGGGGGCAGAGCCACCCGGTGACCCCGCCCCCCTCTGACGCACGGGGACTTGACGGGGTGGGGTTACGTAATGGGTGACCCCGCCCCTTCTGACATCACGGGGAATGCCACAGGGAAGTCCCGTCAAGTCCCCGTGCGTCAGAGGGGGGTGGGGTCACCGGGTGGCCCCACTTCCCTGTTATTTAAGAACCGTCAGAAGAGGAGAAGCGTCACACAGCGGGAGCCTCCCTCCATGCCATCATGGATGCGGAGGGGCCCAAAAGAAGATGAAGAGAAGAAGATGAAGAGGATGAAGAGAAAAAGATGAAGAGGAAAAAGATGAAGAGAGGAAAAAGATGAAGAGAGAAGCATCACACAGCGGGAGCCTCCCTCCATGCCATCATGGATGCGGAGCGGCCCAAGGAGAAGAAGGGAAGAAGACGCCAACGCCGCGGAGGAAGATGCCGGACGAGAACACCGGAGGAAGAACCAGAAGAGGATGGAGGAAGAAACCGAAGGAAGATAGAAAAAAGAAGAAAGAAGCATTTAAATAAAGGAATAATCAAAAACTGTCTCTTGTCATTTTTAACATTTTTTACATTTTTTGTGAAATGGTAGGGGTACTTTTGTACCCCATTACCATTTCACACAGGGGGGAGGGCTGGGATCTGGGGGTACCCTTGTTAAAGGGGGCTTCCAGATTCCGATAAGCCCCCCACCCGCAGACCCCCCCACAACCACCGGCTAAGGGTTGTGGAGATGAGGCCCTTGTCCCCATCAACATGGGGACAAGGTGTTTTGGGGGGGCTTCCCCAAAGCACCCTCCCAATATTAAGGGCATGTGGCCTGGTACGGTTCAGGAGGGGGGGCACTCTCTCGTCCCCCCTCTTTTCCTGTGGCCTGCCAGGTTGCATGCTCGGATAAGGGTCTGGTATGGATTTTTGGGGGGACCCCATGCCATTTTTTTTTTAATTTTGGCGCGGGGCTCCCCTTAAAATCCATACCAGACCTGAAGGGTCTGGTATAGATTTTGAGGGGGACCCCATGCCATTTTTTTTTAAAAATTTTGGCCGGGGTTCCCCTTAATATCCATACCAGACCTGAAGGGCCTGGTATGGAATTTAGGGGGACCCCCACGTCATTTTTTTTAAAAATTTTGGTTTGGGGTTCCCCTGTGGGGAAATCCCATGCCATTTTTATCAATGAACTTTTATGTGTATTATCGGACCGGCAATTCATTAATAGCCACGAGTAGTTTTAAATGACTTTTTTTCCTTTGAAATGTCATTTTGCTGTCAGACTGTTCTAAACACGGGAAACATGCGCCCCTTTACAGGCATAATATAGACACCCCCCAGGTACGAAATTTAAAGGGATATTACACTTTTATTGTTTCACTTTAAGCATTATTAAAATCACTGCTCCCGAAAAAACAGCAGTTTTTACAACTTTTTTTTGCATTCATCCATGTCCCCTGGGGCAGGACCCAGGTCCCCAAACACTTTTTATGACAATACCATGCATATAAGCCTTAAGCCTATAGACTTTTAAAGGGTGTTCCGCGGCATTCAAATTTGCCGCGAACACCCCAAATTGTTCACTGTTTGGCGAACTGGCGAATAGCCGATGTTTGAGTCGAACATGAGTTTGACTCTAACTCGAAGCTCATCCCTAGTCTGCACCAATCTATCAAAGAGAACATTACAGCTTAGCCATGCATTGAAGCCTGAGTCCAATACAAAAGGGGACACTCTTTGTATCCAAGAACTGAAATATACCCTTCTCCCTGCACACTAGGTTATCTCCTGAAATTACTAGCCACCTTTCATCTGCCTCAAACTCATATACCCGACTGGCCCTTCAAACCTCTACTAGCATGCTTACCAATACTTCACTTAAAAACCTGGACCACTAGATTGTGAAAGACTACCACACCATGGCTTCTAACCCAAAACAGATATAAATCACTTATGCTCTTTTTAGTGCAAACAAAAAATGTATAATTGCTACACCAGTCAGATTGCAATTTAATGATATTAAAAATGATTATTTTTCCAATCTGCAGAGCTATTTTCTGAAAATTCAATGCAATATGGAAACCTGGGGGATTCTGTACACTGTTTTACAAAATGCCCTCAGAGGTATAATTTCCCGCTTGTGTGATTGGCTCACTTATTTTCCCAGAAGTCTGCAGTTAGGATACAAAGTCAAATTTTCAGCATCCTCTGCATCAGGAATTTAAATTGAAGAGATATTCCGTAGGGGTTAACAACTTCTAAAAGGATACAGACAATGAAAGTTTTCTCATCAGAACACTAAAGTGCATTGGCTTATTATAATTAGAGCAATCCCCCCATTCAAAATCAGATTCCAAAGGACATAATGAACAAACAGCTATTTCTTCAGAGGAGGAATCTGTAACAAAGTTTGAGAAAATCCCTGTAATGTACATAAATCACCCAGAGGGGACTTTTTACTTCTCAGCAAAGTTGGAGTTACTCTTTAAATTTACCTGGTTGTTCTTACATTGGTTACTAAACAGATTTGAGAGACTCCCTGCAGACAAAAAGCATTTACCCATAGAGTACAGGCCGCAATTATTATTACACATCCCACTGTGTGCTCTCTGCTATTCCTTACCACAGCTTACAGCTGGCTTAATTATTTACTACTGCCCTGCTTGCCTTTGTTTCTGGGGAACACAGGGCCTCCATGATCTCCCACAACCTTACACACAAGTGGATTAGATCACCTTCATGTACTCTGAATTGCAACTCTTTAACAAGACCCTACTTACGTGAACATTTCATATAATTTGTGTCCCCCCCCCCCCCCATTTGGAGCATTTGGACATCCATTGATATAAATCCCCATCTTCAAAATGAGTAAACAATATGAATGCTTTCTCGTCTGAAACCACAGACATGAGTTTCTTCTGATATGTGGGATTAGATTGCCACTTCTTAAGCCTCGTACACACGATCAGACTTTCTGATGGGAAACGTTCGATGACAGGCTGTTGGCAGTAAATCCGACTGTATGTATGCTCCATCGGACAATTGTTGTCAGATTTTCCGCGGACAAATGTTGGTTAGCATGTTTTCAAATTTTCCGCAAACAAATGTATGTTGTTGGATTTTCCGAGTGTGTGTACACAAGTCTGTCAGACAAAAGTCCAAAGTACAAACACGCATGCTCGGAAGCAAGGATGAGCCAGAAGCAGTCAGTCTTGTAAACTAGCGTTCATAATGGTGAATATGTAAACATAATATGTGGCGCTAACTAACCTATGTGAAATATCCTGTGAAAAAAAAAAAAAACAATAATCCGCATATATAGAAAAAATATCGGAAGCCGATTAATAAATAAAATACAATTCACAATACATCAATATAATCATAAAAGTTCAATTGATCAATAATAAAGTGCAATAGTGGGTGGGTCCAAATGGTCAATCTGGATAAGTGCAATGTAGAATAGCAAAGTGCAAAATAGCAAGTGTATCAAAATGATCGAACAATGTGCATAGATCAATAATCCTACTAAATAGGCAAATCTTCAAAGGTGCAATAATAAACGCAATATGGTGGTACGTGACACACCTAAATGTGTAAAAATAAATGTCCAAAAACAGCAAAAAAAGAAAAACAAAAATTATAAAAATAAACAAACAAGTGGTAAATGTGATCCAATGGACCGTGTACTGACTCCCAGTAAAAGCGGGGTCAGATCTTCTAACAGCAGTTAAAAAAAATATATATATAAAGAAAAAAGTGCAAGTGCAATATACGATCGATGTGGCGAAAATGTCTATGATATTTGTTCCACCTAACTACAATCCGGAGTGCGCCACTTGTTTTCCCCAGCCTCTCACCTCTAGCCGCGGCCCCCAATGGGCCAAATTGAGCATGAACCAGCAGTAGGTGCAGATATCCACAGGCGATCAACCTCCGATATTCGTCACACTGGGACAACCGATATCCGGCAAGAGGCTATGATCTCCAAAACTCAGCAGGTGCAGTAAGGATAGATGGTAAAAGAAAAGGTTGGCTCCATTGTGTAGTAATTTTAAAATTTATTATCCACAACACAAGTAGTAACTCACATTAAATGAACAAATAAAACAGCGATTTGATCGAATACTTCCGGGCTCGGCCGTACCCGGAAGCGGCGACACCTGGCTCCTCCCTGATGCATTGCGTCACTACTCACGTGACTTTCTCAAAGGGTCAAGGAGTCAGGTGTCGAAAAGCCAGCTTAAATAGTCTCTTCCGCTGTCATGACAACAGCGAATACATTCAATAGCAAATCTTCAATTAACTATAAAAACATCATATTGCACTTAAAGATAAATAAAATATACATTACAAATAAAATGTAAGTATAGATATATATAAAATTCTGGCAAAGTAATTTTCTAATCAGTCACATACTAGATACATATAGCACATAGCAAGCGCCATCTGGTGGTAGGAGAAAATAGGGAATACATACAACACATAATCCAAAACTCGCTAGTGACATCTAGTGGAAATGTAATTGTTGACACTACGAAATACAAGCAGAAAGATAGCAAAAAAACTCAGTCTCACTAGTGACATCTAGTGGAAATGCAACAAATGCTATTAGGAAAAAAGAAAATGGCCAGCAATAAAAATAATGAAAGACTAGTCCAACCGGTGACAACTATTAAAATAGGAGAAGACACCTCAAAAATATAAGGCACAAACTCACCAACGCCATCTAGTAATAAGATACCACCTTCTACCGAGGGGCGATCATGACCATATGAAACATAACAGAGTATTGAAATAAAAATAAAAAAATAAAATAAAAATAAGGATTATTAATACTTAGATATAAAGCAATTAAGGTCAAATTCAACGTTATGTCCTAGTGGCGACAAAGTGTATAATTGATAGATCCATTGGGATTCAGCTTGACTAATCTTAATTACTTTATTATCACCCCTCCAATGGGGTTTGTATTTTTCTATTCCACAGACTTTTAGTGATGAGGGGTCACTATTATGATATTTTGCATAATGTCTTGATAGGCTGTGTTTATCAAAACTATTTTTGATGTTCTGAACATGTTCCCTCAGCCTCTTCCATAATTCTATCTTCGTTCTGCCAATATATTGGATCTGACAGGGGCACTCCAACAAATACACGACACCCTCACTGCGACATGATATAAAATCTTTTATTAAATCGTTTTTTTGACGTCACAGTTGAGGTGAAGCTAGATTTCTTTTTCTTGCTTTCTTTTGTGTGTCGACACGTATAACAACTCCTACAAGGGTAATAACCCTTACCTTCGAAAAAAGAGAATGTTTTCTTAATCGGTGGGTCCAGGACATTTCTTGCCAGATGATCCCTAAGAGTTGGGGCCCTCCTATAGGTAAATTTAGTTTTTTCCGGGAGAATAGTGCCTAAATGGCGATCTGCTCTGATAATGTCCCAATGTTTTTTAAAAATTTTCTCGATTTGCTTGTGTTGGATATTAAAATCCATCACAATAGGTACATTATCTTGATTGGCTGTATTCTTGATGTTATCTTGTATCAATTTTTCTCTATCAAGTGATGCAACATCCTGTATTTTTTCTTCAATAAACTCAGCACGGTATCCTTTTTGAACAAATCTCTCTGCAATCATTTTTGCTTGTTTCAAAAATGCTTTTTTAGTTGTGCAATTCCGCCTTAGTCTGATTAGCTGGCCCTTTGGTATATTATCTAGCCACAGGGTATGATGACAGCTATCAAGGGGCAAATAGCTGTTCCCATCAACTGTTTTAAAATAAGTTTGGGTCATTAATCTGCTTCCTTCTCTTTCTATTACTAAATCTAAAAAATTTATTTTTTCATCACTTATCTCCCAAGTGAGTTTTATATTTTTATCGTTAGTATTAAGCTTGAAGCAAAAATCGATGAGGCTCTCTCTGTTCCCACTCCAAATTATGATAATGTCATCTATATATCGTTTGAATAGTGTAAGTTGATGTGGTACATTGTTATATAGTGACTCTTCTTCCCACATACTTCGCGCCCATCGCAATTCCACAAATTTGCTTGTAATAGTTGTTATTATGCCAAAAATAATTGGAGTCTAGGCTGTATCTCAGACAGTCTAGCAAGAACCTCCTTTGCTTACATTTTAAATCACTTAGACTTCTAAGGGCCCATTTGGTCGCTTGAATGGCCTCCTTGTGATTAATAATTGTATAGAGGGATGCAACATCGGCCTTTGCTAAATATACGGGCCCATCCATCAAGGTGATATCATTTAGAAGTTGAATGAGTTTTGTATCTCTTAGATAGGACCTGGTTTTCTTCACCACAGGTTGCAAAAACCAAATCAATATATTCGCCAATTCGTGCACCAACCGCATTGATCCCATTCACAATGGGCCTGCCTAGGGATTTAGTATTATCCTTATGGATCTTGGGTAGTGTGTAGATAACAGGTACCCTACATGTATTCGGCTGTAAATATTTAATTTCTTTTTTATTCAACAGGCCCTTTTTGGATCCCTTCTGGATCATTTAGCCAATTCTTTCCTATATCTCATAGTAGGATTACTTGGTAGTTTCTGATAAGTTCCAGCATCACTCAACTGTCGATTTAGTTCTTCATTATAGTCAGCTTTTGATTGAAAGACTATGGCCCCTCCTTGATCCGCTTGTCTTATCACAATATCTTTTCTTAATTCCAGTTTTTTTATGCCACTCTTTATATCTCCTGGGTCAGAGGACTTTTTTAATTTCAAATCTTTTAAATCCTTCAGAACCATTTTTTTAAATACATCAACATATCCATCATTCCCAGCTGGTGGATTGAAAAGAGATTTGTTCTGGAGATTACTGAATATAATACCATTAGTTTCTGGTATGTTTCTTCCTCTACCTTCTCCTGGATTGCTGAGCATATATTTTTTGATGTTAAGGCTTCTAATAAATTTGTTAATATCTACATATGCGTTGAATTTATTAAGATTCTTTTTCGGGGCAAATTTTAATCCTAACACTTTTATTTCCTCTTGTGTTAATTCAACCCCACTAATATTTAAAATTCCTTCTCCTGTTATTCCCTTTTCCTATTGTTTTTTGATCCCTGCTCGGCATCCTCTTCTCGTTTTTCTTTTTTTCTATTTCTTCCCTTTATGGATCTTCTTGGAGTTTTCCTCTGGTGTTCCTCCCTGTCTTGGTCCCTCTGTCCCCCGTTTCTTCTCCTCCCTTCTTTTTGTTCTTCTGTCTGGACTGGGATCTGCAGTACGCCTGTCAGTTTTCCGTACAGGATCTTCTCGGTGATAATGTCTTCGGGAGTCCCGATATCTTTGTTTTTTTCCAATTATTCCCCTTCCACCTCTGTTTTTGATTCGGAGTGTTGTATGTATTGTAATTTCCCTGTATACTATTCATGGGCAGTGTTCCTCCAATCTTTCTTTCGTTTATATTTTCATTCATTCTCGCTTCCTTTACAGGAGAAAGGTTGTTGGAATTGATTACCGTCTCTTCAATTTTATTCTGCCACTTGAAAACCAAATCATCTTCAAAGTCTTTTACATCTTTCTGATATTTTTTCCTTTTTCTTGCAGCTGTTTCTTTATCCTTTTGTTCCATGTCTTGATTTAATTGTTTGGATAACATAATAATTTCAGGCAATTCCTTGGAAGGCTCCAAGGTAACCCTTATTTCTTTAATGGTTTTGTCCAATAATGTGATCTTCTTTTGTTTTCTTTTAATTAAAAAGTCCAGTAATTCTAGACCTCTCTCATTAGAAAAATGGAACCATTCATCTGTAGATTCTTTATCTATTAAGCCATCATTGATGGGTACAACCCATCGGAGCCTTCTGGGTACTAATTTATCTTTTATATATTTTTCATGTGTTGCTATATCCCACCATGCATTAATTTTTTTCTCCATTAGGTGGCCTATTTTTCTAAAACAATATCTCCCACATGGTTGGCTGTTTTTCAAAGATTTCTTCTAGATCAAAAGTTCCATTATCTAAAAACCGAAATACTTCCATGGTATGCAGCACGAGTAGAAGTGATTGATTGCATGAGTAGAAGTGAATGATTTTAATATCTAACACAAGCAAATCGAGAGAATTTTTAAAAAACATTGGGAGATTATCAGAGCAGATCGCCATTTAGGCACTATTCTCCCGGAAAAAACAAAATTTACCTATAGGAGGGCCCCCAACTCTTAGGGATCATCTGGCAAGAAATGTCCTGGACCGCCCGCTTAAGAAAACGTTCTCTTTTTTCGAAGATAAGGGTTATTACCCTTGTAGGAGTTGTTATACATGTCAACACACAAAAGAAAGCAAGAAAAAGAAATCTAGCTTCGCCTCGACTGTGACGTCAAAAAACTATTTAATAGAAGATTTTATATCATGTCGCAGTGAGAGTGTTGTGTATTTGTTGGAGTGCCCGTTAGATCCAATATATTGGCAGAACGAATAGAGAATTATGGAAGAGGCTGAGGGAACATGTTCAGAACATCAAAAATAGTTTCGATAAACACAGCCTATGAAGACATTATGCAAAATATCATAATAGTGACCCCTCATCACTAAAAGTCTGTGGAATAGAAAAATACAAACCCCATTGGAGGGGTGATAATAAAGTAATTAAGATTAGTCAAGCTGAATCCTGATGGATCTATGAATTACGCACTTTGTTGCCACTAGGACATATCATTGAATTTGACCTTAATTGCTTTATATATAATTATTAATCCTTATTTTTATTATTTTATTTCTTTTATTTTTATTTTAATACTTTGTTATGTTTCATATGGTCATGATCGCCCCACGGTGGAAGGTGGTATCTTATTACTAGATGGCGTTGGTGAGTTTGTGCCTTATATTTTTGAGGTGTCTTCTCCTATTTTAATAGTTGTCACCGGTTGGACTAGTCTTTCATTATTTTTATTGCTGGCCATTTTCTTTTTGGTGAGTTTGTGCCTTTCTGCTTGTATTTTGTAGTGTCAACAATTACATTTCCATTAAATGTCACTAGCGAGTTTTGGATTATGTTTTGTATGTATTCCCTATTTTCTCTTACCACCAGATGGCACTTGCTATGTGCTATATGTATCTAGTATGTGACTGATTAGAAAATTACTTCGCCAGAATTTTATATATAACTATACTTACATTTTATTTGTAATGTATATTTGATTTATTTTTTTTATAACTGACAATTTTTATTAATTTTTTAAGAAAACAAAGAAATTTTCAGCATAGGGTACAGGAAATACATTTTGTTTTTCAATCAGAAAGGTTTTTATTGTACACAAAGATATACAATATACAGATTAGAAGGCATGTTGTACATATCTTAGAGTTCACCTCACAACAATTTACAGTAACAGTTATCAACTTCGCAGAGTTGTTATGAGAAATCACTATCCTATTCCTAGCATGAGTACAGCCTAATATACTATTATCTCCTAACAATAAATCCAAAGTAAAGTGTAAATCCTGAGGAATATATGCATAAGCACAGTTGGATCTAACTATGTCACGAATATTATAGTGTTACTGTATTCAGTAAGATCACCGGTGACCGACATTAGTCTTGGGCTATGAAAAGAGGGTATAGCAGTTACCTATTGAAAAATCTTTGAGTACAGCTCAACAATACTATAACCCTTTCAACCACGTTTTAGATTAATTGCAGTTATTACAATATAAGATCCTATAGTAGAACAAGAAAACAGTAATAAAACAAACAATAAAACAATAATATACCCTGACCTACAAACAAAACTTTAACTCCCTGTGTATCCCATATCCTTAGCGCATAATCATCTTCTATGCGGCAGTCAGGCCTACATTTAAGCTAGGAGTAGTCTGTCTTTAATTAATTGGTGTGGAGCCAGACCAGGGACATCCAACCATGCCTGCCAGATTGAATAAAACTTTTGTGGGACCTTCCTATGTTGGTAAGCAAGTTTTTCTCTGATTAGAAGTTTGTTAACACTGTCCACCCATTGCACCCTGGTGGGCACTCGAGGAGTGATCCACCACTGGGCAATTAGTTTCCGTGCTATGTATAGTAAACGAAGAAGCGCTATGCGAGTGGGAGTGGGTACCATCTCATCATCTATCCCCCCAATAGACAAACCATAGGAAATACATTTTGTAGTATTACAGGTACTTCTGGCTTATAGTCAACAAACATTTGGTCGGTGGTACATTTCAATGCAATCATGCATATGAAAGAGTAGTATATACATATGAAAGAGGAGAAAAATAGTGAGAAGGTTGAGAAAGTAAGAAAGTAGAAAAGAAGAAAGAAGGAGAGAGGACAATCACCCGTCCCCAAAGCCTGGAACCACCTGGGGGGAATACAACCAAAGGTAATCAAGAAATGCAGAGCATTCGGTCACAGGAGTCTCCAACAGGACCCCCCTATCTTTACAACAACGCCAACATCTTTACAACAACGCCAACATCTGGGATCGGCCGAGGGGTATATGGAGTGGAGCAGATCAGGGGTCTGATACCAATGGAATAGAATCTTATATTGATTTGCTTTATAGAGTGTACAAATGGAGCTCTTAGAGGCCTGCGACCATATGAACTGCCATGTCGCCAGAGGTATATCTGTACCCAGGACCTGCTCCCACTTACCCATAGGTATGCAGTGGTCCAGCCGGCGATAGGTCCATGATCAGGAGCTGATAGGTGCACAAGATCATACCCTTAGGGGACGAGCCCTCCAAACACAGTTTTTCAAATTCAGTTAAGGAAGAGAATTGAAGATTCGTTACCAGAGATTGTGCGTAACGATGTATTTGCAAATAACTAAAAAAAAAACTGTTTGGGAATATCAAAAGTGTCTTGCAGATCTTGGAAAGATCTTAGTGATCTGGTTTTAGGGTCTATCAACTGACCGTAGCGAAATAGGGCCTTATCCATCCAGATATGAGACATCTGTAAGGTCAAGCTATCGGGAATATTGGGTGTAAATAAAAATGAGGTGACTGGGGAAGAGAAGAGGTAGTGGTAAGCGGATATGCCAATTTGACACGTCGCCATAGTGTACGCAGAAGGGCCATTGGTCCTAGAACCTGTATGCCTTCAGATGTTATATCAGAGCTCCATAGCATGGAATTTGGATGAAAGGGGGCTAACCATCATTTTTCAATTTGTGTCCATTGATTATAGGCATGGAGAGTGCACCAAGAGGCTACTGGGCGTAACTGGTCAGCTAGATAATACTTAGCTATATTAGGGAATGCCAGGCCGCCTTGGTTACGAGGAGCATACAGAACCGATCTAGCGATCCGGTGTCTCTTATAGTTCCAGAAGAAATGCATCAAGTCGCCCTGGAGTCTCTTAAGGTGCGAGGATGGGATGGGGATGGGCAGCGTTTCAAAAAGGTATAAAAGTTTAGGTAGGACTGTCCTCTTTAAGGTCACAAGGCGACCTAAAAGGGACAGTTTTAAAGACTTCCATTTGGTCAGGGAAGCTCTAATGGAGGCAAATAGTTGAGGGAAGTTGGCTTCATATAGCATGTCATATGTGGGTGTGATATGGACCCCGAGGTATTTTAAGGAGGAGGACTTCCACGAGTAGTTAAAAGTTTGTGATAGGGCCGATAGCATTTGGTGGGATAAGTTGAGGGGGAGGACTTCCGTTTTTGAACTATTGATTTTATAACCTGAAAGGGCACTGTATCGATCTAGCTCTATTTGTAGATTCAGGAGAGAGACATGGGGTTGCATAAGAGTGAGGAGGACATCGTCCGCAAACAAGGAAAACTTAAAGTCTCTAATACGGACTGGGATGCCGTGAATGTTTGGGTTCTTTCTGATATGGGCTGCTAAGGGCTCAATACATAAGGCATATAGAAGAGGTGAAAGTGGGCAGCCTTGTCGAGTCCCGTTAGAAATCTGAAAAGTAGCGGAGGAGGCAAATTGGGTACGAACCCTGGGCCGAGGGGAGCGAATATAAATGGGAGATAGCTCAGAGAAATGAACCCTCAATACCAGCCCGATGGAGAGTTGCAAACAGGAAGGGCCAACTTAACCTATCAAAGGCTTTTTCAGTATCTAGACTAAGCAGTATTGCCTCTAATCTGTTCCTGTTTGCAACCTCCACAAGATCAATGACCCTCCGGCCTGGCGAAGGGGAAAAAAACCCAATTGGTCTTTGTTGGTTAGGGACGGCATGAAGTTGTTCAACCTATTCGCCAACAGTTTCGTGAAAATGTTTAAATCTGTATTGAGGAGTGCTATCGGTCTGTAATTGGATGAAAGGGTGTGATCTTTTCCTGGTTTGGGAATTAATGTGAGAAAGGAATTTTGTATATCTCTAGGAATAGGTGTGGCAGAGAAATTAATTAAAATGGGTCGTCATGTGGGAAAGTAGATGCAGTAGAAAGGTCTTGTAGTAGAGGTATGGTAGTCCATCGGGTCCAGGGGCTTTGTTGTTCGGTAAAGATTTAATCGTATCAGTTACCACCTCTTCTGTAATAAAGGAGTTGAGGGTCTCAAGGGAAGATGAGGAGAGCCTGGGTGTATCACAGTCCACTAGATAGGAGTGGATGGCCTAAGCTAGGTCAGGGGGAGGTGGATAATGCGGAACACTCGGGTCATTGTACAAAGTCGAATAGTAATCATGAAAAAGTTGGGCTATTTTAGTGGGATGAGATTGGAGGACACCATGTGCATCTTTAAGGTGGATGGGTGAGGTGGTCGCCACCTGCTCATGAAGTTGTTTTGCCAAGAGCGTATGTGGTTTATAGGCCTTGTTATAATATGTCTGTCATAGCCTAAGGAGTGCTTTCTCTATCTTACCCAAGTCCTTCAGCCCGGCTCTAATGCTGACAAGTTCCCCAAGGGTGGTTATGGACAGGGATGAGAGCAATCGTGCTTCCAAATGTTTGAGTTTGTGTTATAGGACACGGTGGGTTGCATTCCATTTTAGGGCAGTGGAGATTGATATGCTCTGACCTCTGAAGACTGCCTTATGACCCTCCCATAGGGATGAGGCAGAAACCTCAGGGAAGCTGTTTTCTGCAAAATACAGCTTCAGGGTTTGTTCCAATTCCACTCTAGAAGGGTCATGCTTGAGTAAAAAATCATTCAGATGCCAATGACATGTACGAAAGGAACTCGGGGAAAGTGCAAGGGAAAGTTTAATCGTGGAAAGGTCAGACCATGAGATGGGCTCTCAGGGTCGGAGCATTGACAAAAAAGTAGTCCAGTCACGAGTGGGACTTGTGGGGATGGGAGTAAAAAGTAAATTCTTTAGCTGATGGATAGGCGGTGCGCCAGGCATCGAACAGGGCGTACATCCTGGTCAATTGACGAAATAAGGTGGCTTTTTTATCGACAGTTGCGTGGGTTTTCCCATGACCTAGGGAGTGTTTGTCAAGACATGGGGAGTAAGTCAGGTTAAATTCCCCTCCAATAACCAGATATTGGTGGGGAGCCGCAAATAGTCGGTTATACACTTTGGACAAAAAGGAGATTTGATTGGTGTTCGGGGTGTAAATGTTGCATAAAGTGAGATTGGTGCCCTTCCATAAGCCTCTAAGAATGTCCTAGTGAACCTGAGTACAGAGATTGTATCTGGAAAGGGGAACTTTGCTTAAAAAGGATTGCAACCCCTGCCCGTTTACGCGGACCAGAGGCCTGGTATATTTGAGGGAAATATTTGCTTGCAAATGCCATGGTGCCAGTTTTAGCAAGATGTGTCTCCTGGATGAAAATAATGTCAGCCATAGACCGCTTAAACTCTCGCAATGCTAGGCTTCGCTTGATATTGGTGTTAAGACCCTTTACGTTTAGTGATAGTATGTTGATCATGGTGGGTGTGTTGGTGGGGAGGTAGTAGCTTACCTATCCGGTTTGGTGGTGCCCAGGTATTCAGGAGGTCTACGGGTCGATTCCCCGGAGCGAGTTTGATTCGGAGATTCACGACCCCTCGAGCGGGGTCCGGGCCCCAGAGGCGGGCGGCGTCCAAGAGGTTGAAGAAAAGAAGAAGGAGGGAGGAAAAAGGTCCAGTAGAAGAGAGGCGGAGAAGGAGGTACAAAAAAACATAGAATTTAGTACAAAATTAAAACTGGTTAACCATGCACAGTATAACCCACCTAGATGAGGTGGCGGTGTGGGAAGCTCCGAAGGGTTCATCCTGACAGAGGAGGCAGAAGGGCCACCGTCAGAAAGGATGGAATAGGGAGCCATTTGGAGATCTCCGGGGGGAGGAGAAGATATACCCAGGATGGAAGCAACCCTCTCCCAGGCCTGCCTGCAACTATATTTAAAAAAGTGAAATGAAACAAAGGAAGGATGTAGAACCTACATTTATCAACTGATAACAGCCATATCTATAACCAGAACTATGATCCAAAGAGAACTGGTAGAACTATTAGTTCGGGGAGGAATAGCAATGAGGGGATGCAGCCTAGAGGACCCCAAATTTGAGATAGAAATAACCACTATCACGAAGCTCCCCTGAAGGGCACCCTTAGGGAAGGGAGATCCTTCCAGGCTTAATATGTCCCCCCCTTGTATAGGGAGAGGAGAGGTAGGGAAAGGAGGAAGAGGGAGGAAAGAGGGGAGGGGGGAGAGAGGGGGGAAATGGGGAAAGAGGGGGTGGTATAGGGGGAGGGGGGGTGAGAGGAGGAGGGGAGAGGAAAGGAGGGGGAAGGGGGGAGAAGGGGAAAAAGGGGGATGAGGGGGGGGGGAAGCCCCAGTGGCCTGAGGGGGTCCCATCCGGTACCTGTAACCACAACAATATGCAGAACGATATCACAGGACTATAATCTTGTTAAGTAAGTCCAAGCAATTGATGGATAGGACTAACAGGGTCTATCCATGAACTCTACGAAAGGAATTGAGCGGAAAGAGACAGTTTACAGTCACCAATGTGTAAGGGGATTTCAAAGAAACTGGGGTTTATCCCTGATGGGGTGGTGGGGAAGGGCCAACGGAATGCGGCCTCGTGCGCTTTCTTCCGGTCACTTGAATCCAAGGATCTGGCCGAGGTGGGGGGACCGGTAGAGGGTCCCAGCCAGGGGTGGGTGGGACCGGGATGTACAGTTCTCTGCAAAAAGATTGGAGATCTTCCAGATATCGTAGGGTGGTGGACCGTCCGTCTTTCTTTGCCGTGAGGCTAAAGGGGAAGCCCTAATGGTAGTGGAAGTCATGCTCTCTTAATGAGGTGAGAAGTGGTTGTAGGGAGCGTCGTTGTTGAAGGGTAATCCACGACAGATCCGGGAAGAACTGTATGGGGGCGCCATCAAAATCAATAGTATGCATGTTACGTGCCTTTCTCATGATGTTCTCTTTAAGGGCGTAGTTGTGCACCCTACAAATCACATCTCGTGTTCTGGATCCCGATCCGTGGAGGCGTAGAGCGAGGTGAGCTTGGTCTAATTTAACTCTTTGATGTTCCGGGCAGCCTAAAATGCTGTTGAAAATGGCCTGTAGAGTTACATGCAAATCTTCATCCTGGGTCGCCTCTGGGAGACCGCGGACCCTGATATAGTTACGCTGCCTCTATTGTCGAGGTCCTCAAGATGACGTTGAAAGTCCCTGAGAGTAGAGGCTTGTGAGGTCAGGCGATCGTGTATTTGCGAGAGTTCAAGCTTAGTATCGCATGCTTCCTCCTCCAGAGATGTGACTTTGGTGGATAACTGGTGGAGGTCAGTGCGCATCATGTTAATCTCAGATCTGCACGTATCACATATTTCTTGAATGAGCATGCAGAAATCTTGCTTTGTGGGCATGCAGTGGACATAATCTCGCCAAGATGTGCATGCCTCGGGTTCAGGTCCAGAATCCGGTGTGGGCATAAAAGTCCTGCACGGTGGCCCAATAAGAAGTTGGTAGGGGGTAGCCTCCCTGGGGTAGTTGTAGGGGAGGGGCAAATTTAGGCTTTGTTAGTTTGGATGATCCATGTGGGTGCCCCGCATGTGAATAAGCCCCCTGAGGCCCTGGTGACTGTGAGGCCTGGGGAGGTGCTGGAGCCTGAGATGGGTCTCTCTGGTGAGGAGAGAGAGAAGGGATTCTGTCCTTATGAGCCTGGGATTGCTATGGGAGGGAGCGGCGGTCCCATTCAGGAGCAAAGGAATCCCAGGAGGGAGATGGCTGGTCGGTGGACAGAGGACGGAGGCTCTGCAAAGCATGGAGGAAACGGATGCGAGAGGCTTCCCAGCACATGTCCTCCGGAGGCAGTGGGGGGGTCATCGGGGAGCTAGCAGAGGGGATCTGGGAGTGAGCAGCCAGGAGTTCGCCCTCAGAGCCGTACCTGTCAGTCCTGTGTCCCAGAGAGGCTCGGGGAGGGGGAGAAGAGAGGGCTGCTGTGCATGGCACCGGCGCCATCTTGGCCTCGTGCAGTCCCACCGGAGCTCCTTGTCCAAAATATTCAGTGATGAGCGGTGGGAGAGCCGAGGAGGGCCGTGTGGCATGTCCCCTGGCGTCCGCTTCTTTGGTTTTGTGGGATTTGCCCATGGTTGTCAGCACTTTTGAGCAGGATTCAGCTGTGTGAAGGCAGGCCGGGCCAGGAGCTTCAGAGAGACACGTCCGATCCGGAAGCCATCCGAGCCACGCCCCACATTTTATTTATTTTTAGGTGCAATATGATGTTTTTATTGTTAATTGAAGATTTGCTATTGAATGTATTTGCTGTTATGACAGCGGAAGAGACTATTTAAGCTGGCTTTTCGACACCTGACTCCTTGACCCTTTGAGAAAGTCACTTGAGTAGTGACACAACGCATCAGGGAGGAGCCAGGTGTTACCGCTACCGGGTACGACCGAGCCCAGAAGTATTCGATCAGATCGCTGTTTTATTCATTCTTTTAATGTGAGTTACTACTTGTGTTGTGGATAATACATTTTTAAATTACTACATAATGGAGCCACCCTTTTCTTTTACTATCTGTCCTTACTGCACCTGCTGAGTTTTGGAGATCGTAGCCTCTTGCCAGATATCGAGTGTCCCAGTGTGTCCCAGTGTGACGAATACTGGAGGTTGATCGCCTGTGGATATCTGCACCTACTGCTGGTTCATGCTCGATTTGGCCCATTGGGGGCCGCTGCTAGAGGTTAGAGGCTGGGGGAAACAGGTGGCGCACTCCGGATTGTAGTTGGATGGAACAAATATCATAGACATTTTTGCCACATCGATCGTATATTGCACTTGCACTTTTTTGTTTATTTATATTTTTTTTAACTGCTGTTAGAAGATCTGACCCCGCTTTTACTGGGAGTCATAGTACACGGTCCATTGGATCACATTTACCACTTGTTTATTTTTATAATTTTTGTTTTTCTTTTTTGCTGTTTTGGACATTTATTTTTACACACTTAGGTGTGTCACGTACCACCATATTGCGTTTATTATTGCACCTTTGAAGATTTGCCTATTTAGTATGATTATTGATCTATGCACATCGTTCGATCATCTTGATACACTTGCTATTTTGCACTTTGCTATTCTACATTGCACTTATCCAGATTGACCATTTGGACCCACCCACTATTGCACTTTATTATTGATCAATTGCACTTTTATGATTATATTGATGTATTGTGAATTGTATTTTATTTATTGATCGGCTTCCGATATTTTTTCTATATATGCAGATTATTGTTTTTTTTTTTTTTTTACAGGATATTTCACATAGGTTAGTTAGCGCCACATATTATGTTTACATTTTATTTTGGCAGTATGTGAGATCACTTATCTACGTTGGCGGCTCCTTTCCGTTCTTACTTATATTGTGGTTTTGCGCATTAGTACCCCCTTGTTATACGTAATGGAGAAAAAACATTCGTGATGTGGCAAATTATGAATTCTCAAAATGCAGCGCATATTCTCTTCTTCTTTAGTGGGATAATAATGAAGCTGCTTTGCTGGTGATACTGATGGAGTTATTGCAAACAAATTTTCAAAGGCTTTTTTTTGCTAGTGATATAAAGAATAATATTATTATGCTTTTTTTTTTTTTTTTTATTGGGGCAAGTTACCACAACACCATTATCCCGTAGTTTTTAAGATCAAAGATACAACTATGTTGTTGTCCCTTGTTAATTTTACATTGTATTTTTTAAAATGTAACTGCCTACTGCAAACTGTCATTTGAAGTAAAACACATAGCCAAGTATTGTTCTCCACAATTTTTTTATTGTGCATTAAAAAAAGAAAACAAATAAAACTAGACATGCTATCTGCCAATAGAACTTAACCAAAAAGTGCATTCTATGCATCCAAAAATATAGAAAATATACCAAATCAAATCATTATTCAATCAAAAAAATAATGTCAAAGCAATAACTCCAAGGCCAATAATAAATAACACATTATCTCCTCCAATTCCACAACATGGCTGGTTGACGAACGGTCGTTCAGAAACAAACTGAAAAGTGCAAAATGAAAAGTGCAAATCAACGCTCATCAAACTTCAACGAACATGAAATTAACAGAATGAGCCCAAAGGGTGGCGCTAAGGAGATGAAAAACAATGTAGTACGTCACTACGTTTGTATTTGTTGGCCAACAATTGTGTGGCCGTGTATATGCAAGACAAAATTTGGGCCAGCGCCCTTCGGACAAAAGTCCATGGTTTTGTTGGCCAACAATCCGATCATGTGTACGAGGCTTCACATGTACCTTAACATTATAGCCCTTTCTCGATGTCACGCTGCCCAAACCAACGTATACCTAAACAGCTTGTTGGGGCTACTAATTATCCCTGCTTTTATTCCACTAGCATAATTTTAAGTAGTCTCACTTGGTCCATCCAGAATCTTGTTGCAGACCGTTCATTTCTTCACCCTAATTGATTAATATTGTCTTATAAGATGCTATACTTGTACATACTTCCCTCATTTCAACAGTATCTATGTTGATAACCATTTTATTGCTTTCATCCACTGTCGATTTTTGAACTTCCTATCTAAACTCACCAAACTCAACCAAGTTTGGCCCTTCTCTATGGACTTACTCAGGACTGCATTAAGTCTTCTCCTGATGCAATTTTTTTTTTTTTTTTTACATTTATATCTACATGTGTTCTCACATTTATACTGTAGTTGTAGATACCCATTTGTTAATAGGAGGCAATGATGGCCCTTCAAAACCTTCCTATTCCAAACAATTTCTATCTTCACAGTGGTAGAACATAGCCTACATTTGTGGGCTAGTGATTAACATAGTTCAACGTTAATTCTGCTGGTCATTCCATATATGGTAAATTCCTCCCCAACAAAGTACACCCTAGTCCAACAAGTTGCACTCTACTTGTAGGTGGCCATCCCTTATGGGTTAAATATACACTCATAATGACATGACATTTACTATGTGCATATTGATGGTTACCTATGATATACACTGCAATTCATGTTTTTCTCATGAACCTACCTAATATTTGTCTTGGTTGTAGATATAACCCTGTGCTTTGGGGGCTCCCTTATTCTCAACATATATAGTATTTGTTAACCACCTGCAGGCAGTGATTGATATGGTGCTACTGAACTTATCTATACCCTCAAATTCTCTGCACCTTATATACACTCCATTTGGTTGTTTCACTACGGCTTCCTAGGGTCACGATCCCTATAACCTCATCCGGTGCTAGATCTTTCATTAATTTTTGGACATGTGTTGTCCAGCACCACTAGTTTGGTAATTATAAAAATAAACAAACTAGTAGAGGTCTACCAGCAATAGTTACCCCTTGTGGCTTTTAGGCCCATCCAATCCATTTGGATTGGACAACATCTTGCAAAGGATATTTTGATTCTTCTCCTCCACTGCCTGATAAATCTTAAACTACAAATTTCCCCCCTCATACTACTTTCTTACACTGGAGCCTATATACTTCTATGTATATGATCTTGCCAGAGAAGCCTGGCTGAAGGTATGGCTGGTTTTCATTGCTAAGGCTACTTCACCCCCTCCCTAGGACCCACATGGATTTCTGTGATACAGTGCTTGTAGCTAAACATATAGAAACTATAGGACCTGCCTGAGGGCCCTTGGGATCCTCTTGGAAGAGTTCTATTCTGGCTTGTGTATTCAAGCACATTCTTTACCCCAGATCCCTCACATACTGTATATGCATTCCTTTATGTCTCATCTCTTCCCCCTCTCCCTTCTATAGCTCATCCCTCTCACCCACCCACTCCTAGATCCTCTCTTTCCATGGATAATGCCACAATAAACATCTGTTATTAAAATGTAAACCTCTATATTGTAATGTTGTTATTGGTTTGCTCACTACATGCTAAGGGCCTAAATTATCCAAATATTAAATCATAACTGCTTTAGCACTGCCATAAGGAAAGCATAGGCCTCACTCTTTTCCAAGAAACTAATTTTGGTCATGAACATCCACCATACACTACTATACATACAATAAAATATGGTACCATAGCTCAAACCACCTAGAAAAGTCAATTAGAGTCTTTATAAATCATTGTAAAGCAAGAGTCCCATCTTCAGAAGTCTACTTTTCTGGTACCCTTTGGTTTCTTTTGACTATACTTTTCAATAAAGCTATTAGAGTAGCAAACGTATACTTACCTAACACATTTCAAACACCTATTACGCCTTAAACAATTGCAAGACTTAGATAATTGTTCATAAGACTACATTATCCTTGGCAGAAACTTAAATCTTACTCTAGATCTGTATCTCAGCTCTTCTTCTGGAGAATTACGCATGTCTCCAATATATGGACGCCTAAACCAAAATGTGATTAATCCAAACTCATAGGCACACTTTATACCCCCAAGAGAAAAAATGTCATGTTTTTCACGCCAGTATATAATGCATACTGCAAGGATAACTAGATTTTTGCTTCCCAAACTCTCTTGCTTGTCCTCCGATTAGTTTTGCTCCTAAAAGTTGGTCAGACCACTATGCCACATAGCTTAAAACTACATGCTTCAACTTCATTTAAGACAGTGAGGTTGATTCACTAAAGACAATAGGCTGTTCACTTTGCAAGGGAATTTTCACTTTGAAAATTATTTTTTCCCTTATTATAATGATTGAGGTGAAGCTCTGCTGACTTTCATCTTTCGATAATTTGCAAGCAAAGTGAAGAGCCTATTTGCATTTAGTAAATCAACCCTTATGCCTTCAGCAACTTTTACCCCCCCCCTCCGCGCCTGTGGTATTCTCATTTTCCATTCCATTCATTCTATTAATTAAAATGGCCAACACACAGCAATTATCTTCCCTCTTCCAAAAACTTAAGGCCTACAATGACAACAAACTTAAAATGGAACTCAAGATCCTTGGACCTTACCTACTGCACAACGCCAAAATGCTTTGGCCACCGCTAGTCAACACCACTATTAAATGTTGACAAAGACACCTTGTCCTTTTCTCTTTTCCAGGCTCTTTAACTACTTTATCAGACACATCTGGTGTAAATTACAACCCATTATTTACTTCAGGGAGAAGATTATTGAATTGTACAATAATTTCTACATTGGGAATATATCCAACTATCCTAAACTTGCTATGTTAGCCATGTGATGCTTTCCTTCCTTTTGTGATAGATGTACCTTGCTAAATCTTCATAGATATTGCATACCTTTTGGGATTTCTTCTTTATCATTTATTTTGCCATTTTATCAATGTTGATATTACATTGATTAGTACAAAACTGCCATCTGGTCCAAACCGATGAACCATTTGGATTCATTTTGAACCATTTGGATCACCAGGTAGTGTCAATATGTTGTCATTAACTTTGGAATTATGCTTTTTGTTCATCATATGGATTCTGTTTTTAAATTATTTTATGGGGTAAGTTTTCTTATAAAATCGTATTATCTCAATATAGCAGTCCAGCTGTTTGTGGAGCTTTTTGTATTCTATTGAAGCTAGACAATAAGGAAAGCTTTTTTTTTTTTTTTTTCAAATATGTCATCTCCAAAATGTCTGTGGGCTGCCAAATTTGAAATAGCATTAAAACTGCAGCATGCTTGGCCTAGTAGTCCTACAAAACTGCAGTTTGTATGTGTGTATATATATGTGTAAGGAGAGTTATCTTTACACCATGCTGCACATAAATAACTGTTATAATGCTATAATGGGCCCTTGAGGTTGCAGTTACTAGATACCAGATGCTGCAAATGTAACAGCTGAGCTGTTTACTAATTACTGAGTGCACGGTCATACAAATAGATATTCTGAATACAGTATGTAAGCAAGCATATTTCAATGTTTTGCATATCATTGCTGAAGCGAAAACACTAACACAGAAAAGATTTTTTTTTAATCTTACATTTGTAAACCAGCATCGTTTAATCAAATAATTCTATATATAGAGGTGACACAGCCGAAGCTTTCTATGTTTTGCTCCCTACATGATTTGCAGATTATTTGGTAACCAACAAAAACATCTTTTCAAAATTTCATTGATTTTTACACTGCTATTTATGTCTATATGCAATTTCCAAAATCTGTAGCTAGGTCCAAAGCTGTAATCTTTTTATAGGTTAATACATAGGGCAAGGTTGGAGGGGTTGGTTTGCAGAACTGGGAGAAGATCCATTTTGAACACAATAGATCTTTTATAAAAAAAAAAAAATTGAATATAATAGTTAAAAATTGCACCCACACTTGAAACCAAATCTGAAAACATTGTAAAATATTAACTTTCAGAACAAGTTGATACATCTAGAAAACTTCTTGTTCTAATAAATCAAAATGATTGCATTTGTTTATCAGATTGGTTACCAGGAACAGAGATGGCTCTCAGCATTATATCTCTGGGAGACATGTATGTAGAAATACTGTAGATCTACCTAGAACATCAGTACTAATGTAGAAGATTATTCTTTTAGCTTATTGGAAATCACAAAAAATGATTGCAAGAATCATCTCCTGGACCACTTTAACTGCTTGCCGACCGCTGGCTGTCAATTGACGGCCAGGCGGCGCAGCTCTCGTTGCGGGAGAGTGTCATATGATGCCCTCACTTTCCCGGGCCACCAGGGGGCGCGTGCGCACCGCCGGCAATCACGCGCACTCGCCGTGTCACTGGGCACCCGGTGCGCGATGTCCGCCGGGCACCCGCGATTTCCCAGTAACACAGCAGGACCATGGATCTGTGTGTGTAAACACAGCAGGACCATGGATCTGTGTGTGTAAACTCCTCTGTCAGGTGAGAGGAGACCGATGTGTGTTCCCAGTACAGAGGAACACCGATCCGTCTCTTCCCCTTGTGAGTCCCCCCCCACAGTTAGAAACACTCCCTAGAAACATAATTACAGTAACCCCCTCCCTGCCCCCTAGTGTTAACCCCCTTCCCATCCAGTCAAATTTATACAATAATCAATGCATTTTTATAGCACGGATCACTGTATAAATGTGAATGGTCCCAAAAATGTGTCAAAAGTGTCCAATATGTCCGCCGCAATATCGCAGTCATGATATAAAAAAAAAAAAAAAAAAAAAAAAAAAAATCGCAGGTCGCCGCCATTACTAAAAAAAAAAATGCTATAAATCTATCCCCTATTTTGTAGATACTATAACTTTTGTGCAAACCAATCAATATACGCTTATTGCGATTTTTTTTTTTTTTTACCAATAATATGTAGAAGAATACATATTGACCTAAACTGAAAAAAAAAACTCTTGTTTATAGCGCAAAAAATAAAAACCGCAGTGGCGATCAAATACCACCAAAAGAAAGCTCTATTTGTGGGGAAAAAATGATCATTTCATCTGGGTACAGTGTTGTATGACTGTGCTGTTGTCATTCAAAGTGTGACAGCGCTGAAAGCTGAAAAATGGCTTGGGCAGGAAGGGGTGAAAATGCCCTGTATTGAGGTGGTTAAGAATGAAGAAAAAGATAAAATAAATGAAAGTAATTGTCTGGAAAGACAAATGCAAACATAATTTTCTGAGTTTTAAATTGTGAATGTGGTCAAACTTCACATTCTCATACAAAATTAAAGTGATTGTAAAGTCTTGTTTTTTTGGAAAAACTAACAAACATGGTATACTTACCTGCCCTGTGCAGTGGTTTTGCACAGAGCAGCCGGGATCCTCCTCTTCTTGGCTCCCATTTTGCTGCTCCTGGCCCCTCCTTCCTGTTGAGTGCCACCCACAGCAAGCAGCTTGCTATGGGGGCACCCGAGCCGAGATGCTGCTCTGTGTGTCCATCCAGACATGGGGCTACCGTTCAGTCCTTCCATAGCCCCACCATCAGGCACAGAGTCAGAATTTTTCGACCAGTGTCGGTTATATGCTGCTGGAGGATGCGCAGTCATTTGAAGGCTCCGATGTTGGTTCACAGGTGGAGGAAGGGAGTAACATGAGCCTATAGAGAGGAGGTGCCACAGAAGGACAAGAAACTGGCAGTCATGTTCCCCCAGCTACAGCATACTGCCAAGTTTGCTCCAGTGACGAGGAGGGAGGGGATGATGAGGTCACTGACTGTACCTGGTTGCCTGAGAGAAGAAAGGAGGAGGAGGAGGCACAACTCCAATGAGGCAGGATGTCCTCTAGGGGGCAGTTTCCTGCATGCTCTACATTCTGAAATTGAAAAGAGGAAAATGACAGAGGTAGAAAGAGACTTGCTGAAAAAGAGCAGCTTATGGTGGCGACTGAGTGTTTGGAAAACACTGAAAGCAAGGCAAGAGTTTTGGAAAGTAGGGCACTCAAAATCAAACCTGCAGTGGCTTTGATGTGTGTTTAAACTTCTGTAGATAAAGCTGAAAATTTGAATGAGCGGCGTGCAGCCCTCATAAACAAGTCTAATAATTCCCTAACAAAGGACAAAGCCACAAAGCCTGTAAGTAGGAGTAGGACATGTGTCACGGTTACTTCCCATAAGTGGGAAGGTGGAAATCTGAAAGCTCAAATTGTAATAGACGAACTGGATCAAATAAAAGGTAGGCAAGGCTTATGGTTTCCAGGAGACAAATGTGGTCTGATTTATTTAAGCTGGGGGTCCCTAGAGAGGAAATAGATGGGATTCCTATGTCAGCTTTGCTTATGAGGTGGAAGCAAGTGACTGGAAATGGTAGATTCAGTCACATTATGTGTTTTTTTTTATTGTCAGACAGGGGCACAAATGGGCAGATAGAGAAATGTGAACAATGAGCTGTTTTTGGACACAGTTGGAAAGAACATATAATCTGCTTTGTCTCTAATGCCCCGTACACACGATCGGACTTTCCGACAACAAAACCGTGGATTTTTGTTCGAAGGATGTTGGCTCCAACTTGTCTTGCATACACACAGTCACACAAATGTTGGCCAACAATTACGAACGTAGTGATGTACAAGAAGTGCGCGATATCCCCATTACGAGCGCTAGTTATATCTCCAGCTCATACTTGATTCCGTGCATGCGTGGACTTTTGTCCAACGGACTTGTATACACACAATCGCTGAGCATTATTTTTTTTAAAGTAACAAACATGCATGTAGTGGAGCAGGCAGAGGAGATGAGGCAAACTAAAAGGGATGCAATAAGAAGTGTAAGAACACAATAAGGGCAGCTAAAAATGATTATGGAAGACACATAGCAAAGGAAAGCAAAAACAAATCCCAAAAGTTTTTTTAGCTATATTAACAGTAAAAAAGCGAGGTCAGAGCACATTGGCCACATAAAAGATGATGAAGGGAGGATGTGTACAGGTGACACAGAAGGCAACAGTACTAAATGCTTTCTTCTCCTCAGTTTTTACACAGGAAAAGGAGGCGTGTACCAACCACGAACGTATTGTTATTAACATGTCACAGGACACACTCTCGTGGCTAACAGAAGCCGGTGTCCAGAAAACAGTGAAAAAGCTTAACACAAATCAATCACCAGGACCAGATGGCTTACACTCGAGAGTCCTCAAAGGACTCAGTCAGGTTATAGCCAGGCCATTATTCCTAATCTTTATGAACAGCATATTGACAGGAATGGTACCAGATGATTGGAGTAAAGCCCATATAGGACCAATATTTAAAAAATTGCAGAGACATATACCTGGAAACTACAGGCCAGTCAGCCTAACATCAATAGTATGTAAACTTTTGGAGATGATAATAATGGACTATATCCAAGAAAAGTAATCAGTGGTGGATTCATGAAACTGTCAAACACACCTGTTTTCTTTTATGAGGTGGCAGGTAAAACCTTGGACTGTGGACATGGTACACCTGGATTTTGTAAAAATGACACAGTTCCCCACACACGGCTAAAGTGTAAGGTAAAATCTACAGGCTTGGAAAGATCAATTTGTAAATGGATAGAAAACTAGCTAAAAGACAGAATTCAGAGAGCAGTGGTTAATGATTATTACTCTGAATGGTCTAAAGTCATCAGTGGTGTACCCCAAGAGTTAGTGCTGGGACCCTTAATTTTAAAAAAACTTTATAAATGATATAGGGTCTGGGAGTGAATGTAACCTTTCTGTCCTTGCAGATGACACAAAGCTATGCAGTGGAATAACGTCCTTACAGGATGTCTCCAATTTACAAGCCAACCTCAATGCACTGTCTAATTGGGCAACTAAGTGGCAAACGAGGTTTAATGTTGATAAAGTTATGCACTTGGGGGCTAAGCATATGGATGCATTATATATACTAGGGGGGGGGGGGGGGGAGTACAACTGGAGGAATCAATGGTGGAGAAGGATCTGGGGGTTTTGGTAGATCATAAGCTATAATCCAAATGTGGAAGGGTTTTTTCACAGTAAGAGCTGTGAAAATATGGGATAGACTCCCATAGCATGCAATGCCAAGCTGCAGTTTCCAAAGCAAGCAAAGTCCTTTCTTATATTAAGAGAGGTATTGACTCCAGAGAGCGAGATATAATTTTGCCCCTGTACAAATTATTTGTAAGACCTCATCTGGAATATGCAGTTCAGTTTTGGGCACTAGTTCTCAAAAAAGATATCAGGGAACTGGAAATAGTGCAGAGAAGGGCAACCAAACTGATAAGAGGCATGGAGGAACTCAGGTATGACGAAATATTAGAGGAACTGAACTGACTATCTTGAGAAGAGGAGATTAAGGGGGGATATGATCAACATGTACAAATACATACGTGGTCCATATAGTGAACTTGGTGTTGAGTTAATCACGTTAAGGTAATCACAGAGGACAAGGGGGCACTCTTTACATATAGATGAAAAAAGATTTAATCTCCAAATGTGGAACGGTTTTTTCACAGTAATGCCCCGTACACACGGTCGGACTTTGTTCGGACATTCCGACAACAAAATCCTAGGATTTTTTCCGACGGATGTTGGCTCAAACTTGTCTTGCATACACACGGTCACACAAAGTTGTCGGAAAATCCGATCGTTCTGAACGCGGTGACGTAAAAAACACGTACGTCGGGACTATAAACGGGGCAGTGGCCAATAGCTTTCATCTCTTTATTTATTCTGAGCATGCGTGGCACTTTGTCCGTCGGATTTGTGTACACACAATAGGAATTTCCGACAACGGATTTTGTTGTCGGAAAATTTTATCTCCTGCTCTCCATCTTTGTGTGTCGGAAAATCCGATGGAAAATGTCCGATGGAGCCCACACACAGTCGGAATTTCCGACAACACGCTCCGATCGGACATTTTCCATCGGAAAATCCGACCGTGTGTACGGGGCATAAGAGCTGTGAAAATATGGGATAGACTCCCTCCATAGGTGGTTCTGGCAAGCTCAGTAAAAAAAGGTCTGGATTCTTTCCTAAATGTACATAATAGAACTGGGTACTAACATTTATAGGTAAAGTTGATCCAGGGAAAATGCTATTGCCTCTTGGGGGATCAGGAAGGAATTTTGTCCCCTGCTGTAGCAAATTGGAGCATGTTGTGCTGGGGTTTTTCTTTTTCCTCTGGATCAACTGTGGGTGAAGGACTTGTTTTGTATTTTTTCAACCTAACTATAACTTTGTATGCTATTAATTGTGTATCCTGCAATTGTATGTGCAGCTTTTCTATTTAGTAAAAGCATTAACATACTACAGAGTTTTAATCACTTCTTTGGTTTATACCACAAAGTAACCTTATTAGGCAAGCAAAACAAAAACCCATCACACCTTGCTAATTACTCAGGTGAGGACCAGACACCTCCTGAGACCCTATACTTTACCCTTCTAAGGCCTTTCACCTTAGCTGAAAGATCAGAAATGCTGATCCCATTACCTTCAGTGTTACTAAGTATTTAGTCCATGACTCCAAAAGATTGCGTCTCTTCTGGGGCCTACACCACTGGCAGCGCCAGCTGCTATTACCAAGTCCTGGCCAGCCATCTTACCCTCAATGGAAATAAATTTCCCATCGATAACAGAATGTATGCATCACGAGACTTGGCCATGTTATCAAAACTTTGAAAAGGTGCCAGTGTCCTGCTCTGCTGGCTAATGTCAATGAACAGATGATTAATACTAGACCTCTTTAGACCATAAAAGCAGAGCTAGTTCTTACCGGTAACGGTTTCCAGTAGTCTTCCAGGGCAGCCCTTGAGAGATGGAGTTCCTCCCTCCAAACAGAAAACACGTTACCACTTTAAAATCTTTAAAAGGCAGTCTCTCAGGTCCCTGGTCAGTCATCCAAGAGAACCTTAGGCTGGAATCTGAAAGACATAAAATACAACTCAACCTCACAAGGTTAAACATTAGGCTGGGATTGTGCTGCCCTGGAAGACTACTGGAAACAGAGCTACCAGTGAGAACTAACTCTGCTTTTGCCCCAGTCGTCTTCCAGGTCAGCCCTTGAAAGGATAACCAACTACTCACCAGACTAGGGTGGCACAATGGCTTGGAGGACTTTCCTCCCAAAAACCTGGTCCTGACTTGATATCAGATCCAGTCTGTAATGCTGCACAAAAAGGTAGAGAACCTTGACCAAGTTGCTGCCCTGCAAATTTGCTCCAGGGTGGCTCCCGCTTTCTCTGCCCATGAGGCCGCTGAAGCCCTTGTGGAATGAGCCTTTAGATTTTTTGAAGGTGTTATTTGCATAACTCCGTAGCACTCTAGTATAGCCGACTTGATCCATCTAGCTAGGGTCGACTTTGCTGCTTGTTTACCTTTTTGCTTTCCTGTGTACAGGATGTGAACAAGGCATCGGAGGCTCTGAAGTCATTGGTGACTTTGAGGTATTGCAATAGGCATTTTCTGACATCTAGTAGGATTAGTTCTTGTTCTTTACGATTAGCCAGTGACCTGCAGAAGGAAGGTAGTATTATATCCCGAGATTTATGGAAAGTCTATGTCACTTTTGGTGTAAATCCCGGATCCGGATGAAGGACGATTCTGTCATCAAATTCTGAGAAAAGGCTCCCTGACTGATAGAGCCTGGAGTTCTCCTATCCTACGTGCTGTAGTGATAGCCACGAGGAAGACAGTTTTTTGTGTCTCTTGTAGAGGCTCAAAGAGGGTTTTGGTGATCCCCCCCCCCGACAGGTCCCATGTGGGACATTTCTGTATCTTGGGTGGTCTGTACTTAGCCAACGCTCTGCAAAATTGAGAGATCAACGGGTCTTCTTGTAATATCCGTTCTAGATACACCAAGAGCACTGCTAGCTGAACCTTCAGTGTACTGAGCGAAAGCCCCTTATCAGCACCTTGCTATAGGAATTCTAGAATAGTTGGTATATCCATCTTTTGTCTCTTATTTTCAGCGCACCAGCTGTTACATTTTTTCCAGGTCTTCCTGTAGATGGCCCTGGTGTTAGGCTTCCTAGCGCTCAGAAGTGCTGCCACCATTTTTTCTCAGAGTCCTTTCGATTTCAGGATGTCTTCTTCATTAACCAGGCGACCCATTTGAAGCTTTCTTGCTTGAGGCCTGTTGGGGGTCCCCGGCACATCAGGTCGTCCCTGAGAGGAAGAAGCCAAGGCTCGTCTGCTGAGAGACTGAGGGGCTACAAGAACCAGGTTCTCTTGAGTCAATATGGTGCAAGTATCAGCGCCATCTGTTCTTGTAGGAATTTTTTTATCACTCGAGGAATCAGATGTACTGGGGAGGCATAGCACATTTTGAAATCCCACAGGTTTTGACGTGCTTCTATCCCTAGAGGCCAGCCTCGCAGATTTAGCAAGTAAAAAAACTTCACCTTGGTGTTTTTCAGGGATACAAATAGATCTATTTTTGGCATAACCAAGCATGCTGTAATTTGCTCAAACACCTCTGGAGGAAGTTCCCACTCCTCCTGGGAGATCTCTTGGTAGCTGAGGAAGTCCGCCACTTGATTGTTCTCCCCCTTTAGGTGGATCACTGCCAGCGTCAGTAGATTTCCTTCTGCCCATCGACAGATCTGGTTAGAGATGTGGATTAAGGAGGGGCTCCTCGTGCCCCCATTTGTTCACATAGGCTACTGCCGTGGTGTTGTCAGACAGGATTAAGGTGTGATGGCTTATGAGCTAGTCTTGGAAGTGTTCTATGGCTTTGGCTACTGCCATAAGCTCCCTCCAGTTTGAAGACGCTTGGGCTTCTTCCGGGGACCACTTCCCCTGAGCAGGCTGACCTGCCAGTTGGGCACCCCAACTGATCACATCCGTGGTCAGCTTCTGCGAGGGCGGGAACGATCGTGCCAGACCCTGGCTTAGGTTTGCGTGGTCCCTCCACCACCAGAGTGACCTTTTCACCCAGGTTGGAAGAAAGAGTGTTCTGTCCAGATCTTCTTGTTTCTTTTAGGAGAAAGGTTTGTAGAGGCCTTAGATGATACTTGGCCTATTGGACCGCAGGGATCGTTGAGGTAATCAGACCCAGAACCAACATCAGTTCTCCGATAGATATCGGGAGGTTGTTTTGTATAGAACTCCCTCTCCTGGCAAGGCCCTGAATCTTCTCTTCTGGTAGGAAGGTCTTCTGCCCTGTGGAGCTGAGAAGATGTCCCAGAAACCATATATGTTCTTGGTAGGACACAAGTTGGATTTTTCAATGTTTAATATCCATCCCAACTAATTCAGCCATAGCTGGGCTTCCGCCAGATCTTTTGATAGTTGTATTTCTGATGGTCCCGCGAAGAGCAGGTCGTCCAAGTAAGGCATTACGGTCTTATATGGGAATGTGGAGATAGGCATCCCTGAGATCCATGGTCGCCATGAAGGTTCACGGTTGAAGAATGTTCTTGACTGAGAAGATCAATTCCATGCAGAATTTCTTGTATTGTATTGCTTAATTTGGGGGTTTTAGATGTAATATTAATCGAAACTTCCCGGAAGGTTTTTTGATCACAAAAACGTCAAGTAGAAACCCTTTCATTTTTCTTCCTCTGGGACTGGAGTAGGGAACTTTTGGTGTACCATCTCCCCCAGTAATAGTGGGGGGAGTCCTTGTATTTTCGGGATCCCTGGGAAGTAGAGATCTCTCTGGAGGATGACAATTGAATTCCAAGGAGTAACCCCTTGCGATGATGTCTAGGATAAATTGGTTGGCTGTCATCTTCTGCCATTGATGTAGGAAGGTAGCCAACCTTCCCCCTACTGGAATTCTGTAGTCACTGTTTTGGGGTTTAGCTAGAAGAGCCAAAGAGGACTTTACTCTTCAGCTTCCCCTTGTGACCCATCGAGTGCTTCTTGGGATAATCTTTTTCTTCTTGTGGATGTTCTCTTTGTCCATGAAAAAAACTCTTTTGTGGAGGTTTGCGTTTCTTGGTTGCAAAGGTTTTCTTCCTGTCTGCCGTTCTTTCTAGGGCTTCGTCCAAGCCTGTTCCGAGTAAAAGATCTCTGGAAAATGGGAGGCTACAGTCTCATCTTGGATGCAGGATCCCCTGTTCAAGTCTTCATCCAAAGAGCCCACCTGGCTGCCACGGCTAGACCCCCCTATCTTGCTGCCAGTTTGATGGATTCTGCTGATGCATCTGCTATGTAACCGACCGCCTTGGAGAGAACCGGTAGGGTTTTTTAAATTTATTTCCTAGGATTACCATTCTTGATATGGTCTTGAAGTTGGGAAAGGCAAAAGTCGAGGTTTCTGGCCATGCAAGTGGTGGCGAGTGAATGCTTCAGACTAGCGACACTCATTTTCCAGACTCTTTTCAGGACCGGGTCACCTCTCTTTTCCATACAATCCTTTAGATGCCCCATGTCTTCAAAGGCCAATGAGGATTTTTTGGAGACTATAGACAATGGCGCATCCAATTTAGCATTCTTGTTCCACACCGCCTTGGGATCAATAGTGAAAGGAAACCGCTTCTTATGGCTAGCTGCAAGGAAGGGCTTCTTTTCCGGGTGTGCCCATACAGTGGGGACGGAAAGTATTCAGACCCCCTTAAATTTTTCACTCTTTGTTATATTGCAGCCATTTGCTAAAATCATTTAAGCTCATTTTCTTCCCTCATTAATGCACACACAGCACTCCATATTGACAGAACAACACAGAATTTTTGACATTTTTGCAAATTTATTAAAGAAAAACTAAAATATCACATGGTCCTAAGTATTTAGACCCTTTGCTCAGTATTTAGTAGAAGCACCCTTTTGATCTAATACATCCATGAGTCTTTTTGGGAAAGATGCAACAAGTATTTCACACCTTGATTTGAGGATCCTCTGCCATTCCTCCTTGCAGATCCTCTCCAGTTCTGTCAGGTTGGATGGTAAATGTTGGTGGACAGCCATTTTTAGGTCTCCCCAGAGACGTTTAATTGGGTTTAAGTCAGGGCTCTGGCTGGGCCATTCAAGAACAGTCACGGAGTTGTTGTGAAGCCACTCCTTCATTATTTTAACTGTGTGCTTAGAGTCATTGTCTTATTGGAAGGTAAACCTTCGGCCCAGTCTGAAGTCCTGAGCACTCTGGAGAAGGTTTTCATCCAGGATATCCCTGTACTTGGCTGCATTCATCTTTACCTCAATTGCAACCAGTCGTCCTGTCCCTGCAGCAGAAAAACACCCCCACAGCATGATGCTGCCACCACCATGCTTCACTGTTGGGACTGTATTGGACAGGTGATGAGCAGTGCCTGGTTTTCTCCACACATACCACTTAGATTTAAGGCCAAAAAGTTCTATCTTGGTCTCATTAGACCAAAGAATCTTATTTCTCACCATCTTAGAGTCCTTCAGGTTTTTTTTTTTTAGCAAACTCCATGCAGGCTTTCATGTGTCTTGCACCGAGGATAGGTTTCCGTCAAGCCACTCTGCCATAAAGCCCCGACTGGTGGAGGGCTGCAGTGATGGTTGACTTTCTACAACTTTCTCCCATTTCCTGACTGCATCTCTGGAGCTCAGCCACAGTGATCTGTGGGTTCTTCTTTATCTCTCTCACCAAGGCTCTTCTCCCCCGATAGCTCAGTTTGACTGGACGGCCAGCTCTAGGAAGGGTTCTGGTCATCCCAAACATCTTCCATTTAAGAATTATGGAGGCCACTGTGCTCTTAGGAACCTTAAGTGCAGCAGAAATTTTTTTGTAACCTTGGCCAGATCTGTGCCTTGCCACAATTCTGTCTCTGACATGCACTGTGAGCTGTAAGGTCTTATATTGACAGGTGTGTGGCTTTCCTAATCATGTCCAATCAGTATAATCAAACACAGCTGGACTCAAATGAAGGTGTAGAATTATCTCAAGGATGATCAGAAGAAATGGACAGCACCTGAGTTAAATATATGAGTGTCACAGCAAAGGGTCTGAATACTTAGGACCATGTGATAATGTGTTTTTCTGTCAATATGGGGTGCTGTGTGTACATTAATGAGGAAAAAATGAACTTAAATGATTTTAACAAATGGTTGCAATATAACAATGAATGAAAAATTTAACGGGGTCTGAATATTTTCCGTCCCCACTGTATATTCCTCACAACGGCCAACATCACCTGGTGGTCCAGGAATACTTTGAACTTTTTCTTTCTAAAACCCTGTTACATTAAGTCATGTTTTGATGGAAGAATTTTTTCTTCCTCTATTTCCAAAGTCCCTTATATAGCCCCAAGTAAGTCCTCTACATCTTCTAGGGACAATTTGTACTTAGCGCCTCTTTTCTTCTCCCTGCTCCAAATCTGTGCTGTAGGTAGCTTTGTTAACCGTGCCGCTACCCTCTTGTTCCCCGTCTCCTGCGACCCTGAGGTGACTGGCGAGGCTATGGGAGAGGAACATCCAGAGGGAGCTGTAGGAGGCTTTACCTCTGAAATAAATTCTTTGAGAGCCTTAAAAAAAGTAGAAGTCATGTCATCCCTCATGGATCCAAAATTTGTGTAGATTGTATCTGACTGTTTAACCAGTCGGTCTATGCATAGTTGACACAGTGGCTCTGTGTATTCCAAGGGCATTTTCCACACTGCTTCCTGGGAGTGGGCTTTGGCTCTTTAGGAGGCTTGGCTTGCCAAGACATAAAACACAGGGGCCCATGGCAGTGAGAAAGGGTATACTCAACCAGCCAAAACAGTGTGCACACCAAATGACACTTGACTACCACCTGTAGTGCCCGAGCCCACTAGAGACAACCACCACCTAAGCTTGCCGTTCCCAAATTAGACTACAAAGGTCACTCACTGGTGCCTACCTGTGTCTCGCTGGTGCCTGCATCCCTGGAAGCCTGGGCAGATGAGAGATTATCCTCCTCCTGCATCCTGGACCTTCCTGTGGCATCCATGCTGTCCCCCCTGCAGCCGCATCCATGAAAATGGCACCAGCCGGCCATTTAAGCTTCCCACACTTTTAAGGGGTTGGACCAGTTCCCCGATGCATGCTGAAGATATCATCCCACCGAGACTTCCGGGTCAAGCGGCCTCTGGCCGCAGGTACACGCCCCCCACTGGAGCCACAAACGGGATGGTGCATCGGCACCTCTCTCTACGTCTAGGCTTCACCTCCTGTCTGCAGTCTAAGGAGAGTTGTCCGCGGCTGCACAGCCATCCTCCTCTGCTGAGCAATCCAGTAAGGGTGCAACCACCCTCCGCAGCCCAGAGACTCACACTGCTCTCCCTGCTGCAGCCATGAGATGCACACCCCTGCTCAGCTCATAGGAGATGGATCCTCTGGTAGCCCCTCAAACAACATGTCTACTCCGGATGGAGGAAACACTAAGACTGACCAGAGACCTGAGGGACTGCCTTTTAAAGATTTTGTGGCAATGTGACAACGTGTTTCCTGTTTGGAGGGAAGAACTCCATCTCAAGGGCTGACCTGGAAGACGACTGGGGGAAAAAAAAGGTATTTGTACCCAAGAAATATTACAGTGTAGAGAAAAATGCTGTTATTTGCTCTTTATCTTTGGCTCATGTTAAGAACAACACAGCGCTAGATTTGGCCATGTACAGTATTGTTTTATCCCATTATGAGGCTGCCATTATATATTATGGTTTAACTGGGTTAAGGTCACGTTGAAATTATTGTACAGTATATCTCACAGGAAAAAAGATGAAAACCTTTATTGTACGTTTTCCTTTTAAAACTATTTTCAAAAATGCTTTCCTTGATTTTATAAAGAATATAATACATAACTCATGTTTAAAACCTTTCAGTGTTCCAAGTATAATATTTTATTTAATTCAATTTAACTCACTGATTGAAATGCAAATTCCTTTATAAAATTGAAAACATGAATACGGCTGTTTTCAAAGTTTGCATCAAATGCAAGGTTAGAAATGAAAGATCCAATCTTATTTTAAAAATGTAGAGTGTAAAACAATTCAATTGAAGAAAGATTGTTTTAGCATGTCAAAGATATATTCATAGTAAAACTAAATTAAATATTTAATAAAATAATACATTTTAGTGCAGCAGTAGTTGGTCTCCTAAAATACATTTACACTGAACAATTTATTGATTATTCACTCAGTGATTCTGTAACTAGTAGTTGACTCAGAACTGCTGGTATGTTCAATGCAAAACATGAGTTGTCTGACCCAATAGTTTATCATCTTAAAATAAGGCATGAAAATTGCACACAGACACAGTACAATAGTCACGATAAACCTTTGCAGAAATCCAGAAACAGAAAATAGAATCTTTGTTTAAATTGAGCAATATTCATAGTCTTTAAACAATTGTGTGTCAGTAAAGAAATGCCATTGTCATTGTTTCTTTCCAGAACAGTCAATGTAATCAACTTTACACAGAAGTTGCATCAAAAATCTAATTTAAAAACCTAAGCAGTGAAGCGGATAATTGAAAACATAAGATTTATTCTATGCCAACTTTGTGAAAAAAAAGACAAATACAAGAAGATTCTCCAAAATAAGTTCAAGTTCCCCAAAACAACAGCTTTTCATTCAGTGCCAAAAATTGAATACTACATTTTAATGATGATGCACCAGCTGTGCTGAGCTCATGCAATAGTTCTATTAAAGTGCATTTGTAAATATTTCTCTCTTTCTAACATGCAAGTGAATATAGATTACACATTTTGGTAGATAGGATTTTTTTTTTTAACTGAAAGTAAATATGTGGAAGCTTTTTAAAATCAACTTTGCTCCTTTAGTATGAAAATTAGGGATAAGCCGAACATTCCCAATGTTCAGTTAGCAACAGAACATACGAACAGGCAAAAAATTAGTTCGAACACACGAACACCATTAAAGTCTATGGGACTCGAACATGAATAATCAAAAGTGCTAATTTTAAAGGCTTATATGCACGTTATTGTCATAAAAAGTGTTTGGGGACCTGGGTCCTGCCCCAGGGGACATGGATCAATGCAAAAAAAAGTTTTAAAAATGGCCGTTTTTTCGGGAGCAGTGATTTTAATAATGCTTAAAGTGAAACAATAAAAGTGTAATATTCCTTTAAATTTCGTAACTGGGGGTGTCTATAGTATGCCTGTAAAGGGGCGCATGTTTCCCGTGTTTAGAACAGTCTGCCAGCAAAATGACATTTCAAAAGGAAAAAAAGTCATTTAAAAGTACTAATTAATAAATTGTCAGTCTGTCAATACACATATAAGTTCATTGATAAAAATGGCATGGGATTTCCCCACAGGGGAACTCCAAACCAAAATTAAAAAAAAAAAAAGGCGTGGGGGTCCCCCTCAAAATCCATACCAGACCCTTCAGGTCTGGTATGGATTTTAAGGGGAACCCCGCTCCAAAATTTTTTAAAAAATGGCGTGGGGTCCCCCCAAAAATCCATACCAGACCCTTATCCGAGCATGCAACCTGGCAGGTCGCAGGAAAAGAGGGGGCCACGAGAGAGCGCCCCCCTCCTGAACCATACCAGGCCACATGCCCTCAACATTCGGAGGGTGCTTTGGGGTAGGCCCCCAAAACACCTTGTTCCCATGTTGATGAGGACAAGGGCCTCATCCCCACAACCCTTGCCCGGTGGTTGTGGGGGTCTGCGGGTGGGGGACTTATCAGAATCTGGAAGCCCCCTTTAACAAGGGGACCCCCAGATCCCAGCCCCCCCCGTGTGAAATGGTAAGGAGTACAAAAGTACCCCTACCATTTCACAAAAAAAGTGTCAAAAATGTTAAAAATGGCAAGAAACAGTTTTTGACAATTCCTTTTAAGTGCTTCTTCTTTCCATCTTCTTTCGTCTATCTTCTTTCTTCTATCTTCCTTCAGTTTCTTCCTCCATCTTCTTCTTCTTCTGGTTCTTCCTCCGGTGTTCTTGTCCGGCATCTTCCTCTGCGGCGTCTTCTTCCCTTCTTCGTTCTCGGGCCGCTCTGCATCCATGATGGGAGGCTCCCGCTGTGTGACGCTTCTCGTCTTCTGACGGTTCTTAAATAGCGGAGGGCGGGGTCACCAGAAGAAGAAGAAGATGGAGGAAGAAACCAAAGGAAGATAGAAGAAAGAAGATAGAAGAAACTGTCTCTTATAATTTTTAGCATTTTTGACACTTTTTTGTGAAATGGTAGGGGTACTTTTGTACCCCCTTACCATTTCACACAGGGGGGGCCGGGATCTGGGGGTCCCCTTGTTAAAGGGCACTTCCAGATTCCGATAAGTCCCTCGCCCGCAGACCCCCACAACCACCGGGCAAGGGTTGTGGGGATGAGGCCCCAAAATAACCTCCCAATGTTGAGGGCATATGGCCTGGTACAGTTCAGGAGGGGGGGCTCTCTTGTCCCCCCTCTTCTCCTGCGGACTGCCAGGTTGCGTGCTCGGATAAGGGTCTGGTATGGATTTTTGGGGGGATCCCACGCCTTTTTTTTTTAATTTTGATGTGGGGTTCCCCTTAATATCCATACGAGACCTGAAGGGCCTGGTATGGATTTTGAGGGAGGCCCCATGCCTTTTTTTTTTTTTTTTTTAATTTTGGTGCGGGGTTCCCCTTAATATCCATACCAGACCTGAAGGGCCTGGTATGGAATTTAGTGGGACCCCCACACCATTTTTTTTTTAATTTTGGTTCGGGATTCCCCTGTGGGGAAATCCCATGCCGTTTTTATCAATGAACTTATATAGCCGACAATTCATATAGCCGCGAGTACTTTTAAATTACTTTTTTTCCTTTGAAATGTCATTTTGCTGTCAGACTGTTCTAAACACAGGAAACATGCGCCCCTTTACAGGCATACTATAGACACCCCCCGGTACGAAATTTAAAGGAATATTACACTTTTATTGTTTCACTTTAAGCATTATTAAAATCACTGCTCCGGAAAAAACGGCCATTTTTAAAACTTTTTTTGCATTGATCCATGTCCCCTGGGGCAGGACCCAGGTCCCCAAACACTTTTTTATGACAATACCATGCATATAAGCCTGTAAAATTAGCACTTTTGATTTCTCCCATAGACTTTTAAAGGGTGTTCCATGGCTTTTGAATTTGCTGTGAACACCCCAAATTGTTCGCTATTCGGCGAACAGGCAAACACCCGATGTTCAAGTCGAACTTACGTTCGACTTGAACATCGGGCTTATCCCTACTCAAAGATAGGCCAAAACAGTGTTTTATGAAGGGGTAAAAGGATCAATTTATCCCTTAAATAAATAAATACCCTTTTTAATGTACACAATTATTGTACATGCTTTCTTCTCTGTTAGCTGCAGCCTTGCATGCTTTTTTTTTTTATAAGTCTGTGGTCTAGTGTTTTTCCATTACAGATTCATCCCAGGGTCAACACTTCTCAGTGAATATTTTCTTACACATACGGTACATTTTAGTACCCAGATTCATAACTTTGCATGTTTAAATATTAGGGGCGCACAATGGCTCGAATCTAAAAGCAACCCAGCGCGATTTCATATCCCCTGCTCTCTCCCTGAGAGAGGTAAAACATCTGGGACCCACTCTGGCAAATCCAAGAAGAAATTTAAGCCTCCTGCACCCCACTGCCTCACTCACTACTCAGGCTCCTCGGCCAGGCAGACGGCCCAAGATGGCACTGGCTCTGGGACACGCTCCAGCAGGATGAGCAGTTCCAGCACAACTGCCGCCCCGCATACAGCTCTAGAGCTGAGGGAAACCTCCTATATACCAGAACCTGAGGAGATGGACAGTTTACCTCCCCCTGCAACCGCTGACACACCGATCTCTGCAGACAGAGGTAAGAGGCTGGCAAAGTCACCTGCTAACTCCCCCTGCAAAGAATCACAAGCTAAAAAGCAACTCTGGCCAGCCACCACTAATGGCTCTCCCAGCATCCATTCCTGCTACTGACAACCCAGTCTCTGAGGCTACATTAAAGTTTATGCTGATCACTTTACAAAAGGATTTGCATAGAGAGTTGCAGATCTCTTTGTCCCAAATCCATGACAGGGTAGATTGGAGGAGAGAGCAGATGCTAGAGGAGAATATGAGTGAATATACCAAAGCACATAATGAGCTTTTGGATACTCACGACCATCACACAAAAATCACCATATTAAAAGTTAAATTGGTGGATTTAGAGGATCGCTCTCGCAACAACATCAAATTCAGGGGTACCTGAATCAGTGAAGCCTGTGGACCTCACCAAGTCTTTACAACAGCTTTTAACCACTCTGCTGCTGTGTCTAACTTCCAAAGATGTCATTATAGACCGGGCACATAGGATCTCTAAACCTTCTCATCTCTCTGCAGAAACCCCCAGAGATGTCCTAGCCCACATCCATTTTTTTCACATTAAGGAGCAGATACTCTGTGCAATGAAAAATATGAAACCCCTCCCAGTGTCTTACTCCAACATTTTACTCTTCACAGGTTTATCCCCTGGCACGATGGAAATGCTCAGAGCATTTGCCCCGATCACTTTGATCCTTCAAGAGTGCAAAATCATCTACAGATGAGGCTTTCTAGCTAAATTGTTAGTCACCTACCAACATCAGTCTGTACCCATCCTCACGCCTAAAGATGGCTACAAGCGACTAACAAACTGGGGCCTGATCCCTGTTGCACCCCACACCATGGATCAAAGGCGAGCCTTGGCGTCAACAACCACATTCCGAAACTAGACCCTCATGGCGGACAATGACTAAATCATCTATATCAGTATGCTGTCCCATATTAACTATGATCCAGCCTGGGCGACGTTTATGCTTTACCTCCCAACCTCCGTGATTACAGTGTGCTAAGCACACTCCACGTTTTTTTTTTTTTTTCTTCGTTGTTACTCATTTTGATTTTTATCTTACGTAAGCATTGACAAACTAGTTCTAAGTAGTTCTTGATGCTCTTAGCTTAAATTGTACTCAGTATCAGGTTGATCTTTCTATTCTCATAACTGCCTTGTGGTCTGGTTTGGAGCACTTACTATATTGATTGATACTTGTGCTAGGAGAGTGAGACTATGCCTCTTGACATTTCTATAGGCATTTCCTACTGTCATGGCCATTAAAGTCACCTCAATCAACGCCAAAGGCTTAAATTCCCCCTTTAAAACATAACCTTTTATGGAAAGAAGCGCCTGCCAATGTGTTATGTGTGCAAGAAACCCATTTTCACAAAGCCAAACTTCCTATGTGCACACACAAGCATTACCCCCACTGTTTTTATACAAATGCACCTAAAAAACACTGCAGTGTCATGATGGCCATTACTGTGTCAGTTTCTTTTACTCTACATCATCTTAAACAAGATGAGCATGGCAGATATTTGATTTTATCCGCTACAATTCTAAATCACCCTATCGCTATTGTAAATATATATGCACCCAATACGGCCCAGAGGAAATTTTTTAAATCTTTGCCATCTAAACTTGCACTATATAGAAACACCCCACTGATATTGTGTGGAGACTTCAATGACATCATTGATCTGACACTTGACACCACAAATACACTGAGACGTAGGCCTTCGGCCCTTTCCTCCTTATTGAAATCAGAGGATCTTTATGACCCATGGCGGTGTCTGCATGATAGAGAGCGGGACTACCTTTTATTCCCATTCCCAACATTCTTATTCTCAGATCGATCTGTTCCTCACCGATAAACACTTGCTATAATCAATGACTTACAAATCGGCCTAATAACTTGGTTAGACCATGCACAAATTTCAATTAAGCTGTCTGCCCATAACCACTTACCTCGCCACTCAGTTTGGAGAATGAATACCTCCCTTCTAATTAATATTCTCTATGAAACTCAGATCAAGTCCAAGATTTAGAACTTTACTGATAATTCAGAATCCGTTGAAGATCACACAATGATTTAGAATCCATTGCAGATCATGCAATGATTTGGAGTGCACACAAAGCTTTTCTGCGAGGTCTATTCATAAAAATTGGGGCACATGAACGAAAAATTCACTCATCAACTACTGACTCCTTGCTATCCCAAATCCACTTTTTAGAGCAAACTAATAAGGTTAACCCCACATCTACCTTGAACTCCTTCTATACCAAACTTTACAATCTCTCAGAATCATCATCTCCCCCCAGATTAGAAGACATTGAGGCCTTCCTCTCTTCCATTAAACTCCCCTCAATTTCCTCGGCACAAGCAGAAACCCTTTCCACACATTTACTTTGGAAGAAATTCTCAAAACTATAGGGAAACTTCCATTGCATAAAGCCCCTGGCCCTGGCGGCTTCCACAATGAATACTTCAAACACTATGCAACGCTCCTTACCCCATACCTTAGCAACATTTACAACCAGTATGCTTCCACAGGTTTAATCCCTAGAGAATCCCTTGAAGGTCTAGGGATCACACTGCCTAAACCGGGCAAAACTACAGACTGCCCAGCCAATTATCGGCCTATTTCACTCTTGCAATTTTTTTCTCATTCTCTCATTTTCAAATGTTTTCAGCACTAAATTGAAAGCGTGTATAGCCAATCTACAATAAAGACACAGTAAACCTAAAGACTTCCCACGTCTTTATAAATTCTGTGAAGGTGGGAATTATGGTTTCACCCTCAGATTCTCACAGTGATTCACACAGCTTTGACACACAATATTAACTGGATTTCCACTGAGAAAGGGAGAAAAGTGAAAATCCAACTCCAAATGAATCACAATGACCTGATGTTTTATAACATATGTGCCCCTGATTTCCCCATGGAGTCCTTTTTCTTGGAGGTAACAATGGATAGCACAAGATCCAATTAAACACAAAATTATAGGTTTTGATTTCAAGACTGTCACATCTGAAAGGGAAGACAGGCATCCATCAAGGAGTTCCCGCTGCTATACACGTGCATCTCTCCCTTCCCATTATCACAACTACTACTAGCACACATTATCTTCCATGATTTATGGAGACTGCTCAATCCAGAGGGTGATGAATATACACACTTCTCACATATACATACCTCGCCATCATGGCTAGATCACATAATCTGCTCCCTTTCATTCTTTTGTGACCAGGTCTCATACCAATCTGATCCTATTGGATTATACCCCACTCTTCCTTATGATACAGAAAAAAAACAAATAAAGGTGATGCCAATCTTCAGTGATTTCCCTTTCATTTTCTTTCAGACAAACACTTCACAGACACAATTACATTAGGATGGTATGCACTACTATAAAAGTTATTGTAAACCCTCAAATATTTTTCTCTTAAAATAGTAAACATTTTATACTTTCCTACTCTGTGCAATGGTTTAGCACAGAGCAGCCCCAGTTCTCCACTTCTGGGATCCCCTGCCCGAGCACTGGCTCCTACTTCTCGCCGAGTGTCCCCATAGGAAGCAACTTTCTATGGAGGCACTCATGCATGCTCGATCCCAAGCCGGACTGTTTGAGTATTTAGACAAGTTTTAGCTCGACCGTGCCCCCTGCTGTCTGCTTACAAGTTTTAACTGACAGCAGCTGAAGCCAATGGTACCTGTTGCTCTCAGCCAAGCCAGTGAGTGGGGAGAGGGGAGAAGAGCTGCTGCAGACGTGAACTGTGCTGGATCGAGATGAGTATTGGGGGGGCATAGAATACATTAGGGTAAAAAAACTAAATAAAAACTTTTACCTTTGCAACCACTTTAACCGTTACCCCAGCATTTCCCCCACGCTCTTTGGGGAAACAGGTACAGTCTATATCAAGTGGACAATTTTAACCTATGTGCATGACCAGAAAAAAAAAGTACAATACACACAATGCTCTAAAAACACAATTATCACAGGAAACCAAAAATTAATGATGAAAGTAAAAGCTGAATATGCTGATAGACTAGACAGATATGAGATCTACATAAAATAACTATGAGATGTAGATTTTCACAAATATAAGATAAGAAAACTGTTAAAATGCTGGTCAAGCTTTCCATAAGGCAAAGGAATCCTCACACATCCACAGTCTCACCAACTCATTGAGTCTGAGGGTGACTGACCCAAGACACATCAATATTGTAATAGAAGATTACTACCAATCTCTTTATACTGATGACAGTGAACCTTTTGTAAAAAAAATAATAAATGCACATCTTTTTGCAGAAATTGCACCCTCCCGGTTCATTGAAAACTACAAGCTGTCAGCTACAATGGCTGAAATACTTGTAGTCTAATTCATTCACAGGAAACAGCCATTTTCAAATTGTGGGTGTGGGGAGCGCTGGCGATGAGAGATTGCTGCGTAGGTACATATTGCATGTTACACCATAATTATGGGTGTAACATGCAACAAAAAGGTGAACTTAGCCTTTAAGAATCTCTCTCAAATATTCTACATCTTCTCCCCAGCAGACCCATAAACAGTCAGTGATACAAAATATACCCCATAACATCACTGCTGTAAATCACACTTCCCCATAGACGTCACCTGAGGGGTGGGATGCAGGCTCTCTGCCCCTCCCCTTCAGGGGAGGAAGAGCAGGTCTAACTAATAGAGGCCACTGCCTCTCCTACCTGGGTCTGGCTGGTGCTTGTGGCTCCTGCTCCTGCCACCATCTCTCCCAGGGTTTTAGCAGAGGTACAGCAGCTTTTTATTTGAATTTTCGCGGTCATTTCGCCCCTGCGAGGACCGGAAATTGCACTGCCGAGGCCATATCCCCCTCCTGTGTTCCAGCAGCTGGAACCAAAGTCCCACCCCATCCGGCAGTGACGTCACCCGCCACTCTGTTTCCCAGAAGAGAGCGCAGGCTTGGAAGCCAGAGACGCCGCACTGCCTTGTGCAGTCCCCGCACTCCATCCACGACCCTGGTCTATCAGCACAGGGCCCTCCACCGGCCTCTACCTTCGCCATTCTCGAAAAGATAAAAAGGCACCAGGACAGCCCCCACCCATCGGGGGGGGTGTTGGGCTGGCCATTTAGAACAAGAAAACACCACCAGGTATGCTCTAACCCTTCTCCACCTAGAGAGAGCACAATATACCCCTGGTCCCCTGCAAAGCTACCACCATGCAGTGTTTCCTGGGAAGTGGGTAGAGCTGCGCTCTCTCCAGGTGCTGTCCTTAAAGATGAGGTGAGAAATGAATGATGAATAATTTTATACCTACCAGATCCCCAACATTACCTTGACAAGGACAAACTCATGAAAAAAATCATTTTACATGGCACATGCTCATAATAAAATATTTGTGCAAGCAGGATTTGTGGTTCATTGGGCAACCATTATACTACACAACTTGTTACTCTTTGGAGGCCATCAACGGTACCCTAGAAGTCATAAATATATCCACAGCCCCACCTAAAAAGTGTCTATTCTCTAGCCAAAACTATGTACACTTTAGAAAAACTCCTACAACATTTAATTAACAAAAATGTCACATAACCCCCCCAATCTTGAAAACTTAAACAATACCACCTATATACAAGAATCAAAGCCAAACCAACATTACCTTAATTAAAATCCTGAAACATACCATAATAACTTAAGTTGTATGTGTGGTTATTTTATGCTATACTGTGTTTCTACTTCGTAGCTATCAATTTCTTCCTTTTTGTGCAGCCCATATGTAGTGGTCTTATGAAAATATACATGCGACAACGAGCTGTAAGAGCCCATTCACAGTAAAACACACATTAAAAATGCACCTGTAGTCAATTGCATTTCAGCACGTTTTATGTGCGTTTTTCTGTATAGTTCATTTTTTAATTTTTTTTCTTTGACCTAATTCGTTTTGGGTGCGAGTCAAGTTGTGTTTTTGCGTGTCTACACATGCTTGTGTTTGTTGCTATGTGATATTAAAAAAAGGGGTGTGGAAGTAGCCTAACAAATACAGATATTTCTGGGTCAGTTACATCAAAGTATAATTTATCAGGAGCACTGACCCATGAGTACATACAATTCATTCACTATATATATATATATATATATATATATATATATATATATATATATAACACACATACACAGTATCTCACAAAAGTGAGTACACCCCTCACATTTTTGTAAATATTTTATTATATCTTTTCATGTGACAACATTGAAGAAATTTCACTTTGCTACAATGTAAAGTAGTGAGTGTACAGCTTGTATAACAGTGTCAAGTTGCTGTCCCCTCAAAATAACTCAACACACAGGCTTTAATGTCTAAACTGCTGGCAACAAAAGTACAGCCCTATGTGAAAATATGCAACTTGGGCCCAAAGTGTCAGTATTTTGTGTGGCCACTATTATGGCCACTATTACTTTCTAGCACTGCCCTAACCCTCTTGGGCATAGAGTTCACCAGAGCTTCACAGGTTGCCACTGGAGTCCTCTTCTACTCCTTCATGATGACATCATGGAGCTGGTGGATGTTAGAGACCTTGCATTCCTCCACCTTCCGTTTGAGGATGCCCCACAGATGCTCAAGAGTGCTTAGGTTTGGAGACATGCTTGGCCAGTCCATCACCTTTACGCTCAACTTCTTTAGCAAGGCAGTGGTTGTCTTGGAGGTATGTTTGGGGTCATTATGTTGAAATATTGCTCTGCGGCCCAGTCTCCGAAGGGATGGGATCATGCTCTGCTTCAGTATGTCACAGTACATGTTGGCATTCATGGTTCCCTCAATGAACTGTAGCCCCCCCAGTGTCGGCAGCACTCATGCAGTCCCAGACCATGACACTCCCACCACCAAGCTTGACTGTAGGCAAGACACACTTGTCTTTGTACTCCTCACCTGGTTGCCACACATGCTTGACACCATCTGAACCAAAAAAGTTTATCTTGGTCTCATCAGACCACAGAACATGGTTCCAGTAATCCATGTCCTTAGTCTGCTTGCCTTCAGCAAACTGTTTGAGGGCTTTCTTGTGCATCATCTTTAGAAGAGGCTTCCTTCTGAGACGATAGCCATGCAGACCAATTTGATGCAGTGTGTGGCGTATGGTCTGAGCACTCACAGGCTGACCCCCCACCCCTTCAACCTCTGCAGCAATGCTGGCAGCACTCATACAGCTAACATACATCAAAGACAACCTCTGGATATGACACTGAGCACGTGTACTCAACTCCTTTGGTCGACCATGGCGAGGCCTGTTCCGAGTGGAAGCTGTCCTGTTAAACTGCTGTATGGTCATGGCCACCATGCTGCAGCTCAGTTTCAGGGTTTTGGCAATCTTCTTATAGCCTAGGCCATCTTTATGTAGAGCTACAATTCTTTTTTTCAGATCCTCAGAGTTCTTTGCCATGAGGTGTCATATTGAACTTCCAGTGACCATTATGAGAGAGTGAGAGTGATAACACCAAATTCAACACACCTGCTCCCCATTCACACCTAAGACCTTGTAACACTAATGAGTCACATGACAACGGGGAGGGATAATGGCTAATTGGGCCCAATTTGGACGTTTTCACGTAAGGGTGTACTCACTTTTGTTGCCAGTGGTTTAGACATTAATGGCTGTGTGTTGAGTTATTTTGAGGGAACAGCAAATTTACACTGTTATACAAGCTGTACACTCACTACTTTACATTGTAGCAAAGTGTAATTTCTTCAGTGTTGTCACATGAAAAGATATAAAATATTTACAAAAATGTGAGGGTGTACTCACTTTTGTGAGACACTGTATATATATATATATATATATATATATATATATATATATATATATATATATATATATATATATATATATATATATATATATATACACACATACATACACACACACACACATACATATATACACACACACACACATATTATGTTACCAAACTCTTTTGGGAAGGTGGTCCACAAGGTTTAGGAGTGTGTCTATGGGAATGTTTGACCATTCTTCCAGAAGCACATTTGTGAGGTCAGGCACTGATGTGGACAAGAAGGCCTGGCTCGCAGTCTCCGCTCTAATTCATCCCTAAAGCATCTATCGGGTTGAGGTCAGGGCTCTGTGCAGGCCAGTCAATTTTCTCCACCTCAAACTCACTCATCCATGTCTTCATGGACCTTGTTTGTGCACTTTGAGTGGAAATAAACCCCCATTCCACATCCTACCTGGTCATCAGACCTTGGTATTAGTCTCAGCTGTACACAGGCCTTTATATATGTGAGCTGACTTAAGCTCAGTCAGGAACCGACATGAGTTCAGTTAGTGGCTCAGATGAGCAGCTATTTTGGACTCACTGTACAAATCAAATGTATGTATGGTTAAACCATTTCATGAAGTCCCTAGAGTTACCTGAATCTTTGCCAACACAGAAGCTCTCACACACATGCACCGTACACATTATATTTATATATATATACTGTATATATATATGTATTACACACACATACAAACACACAACGCATCCTCTTTAGGTTTCAGTCTTATTGTCTAAAGCACCAAGAGTTACTGTATAACCTACACTGAAACAATGCAATTTTTTTGACACTGTGGTCTGAAAAGCTAAAACATATGTAGATTTAACTCTTTGGAGATCTATTGGAAGTGATTAAAATCAGTTGAGGCTGTCAAAAAAATATTTCACTACTCATTCAAGCAAAATAAAAAGGCTTGACTTTTGTGTTAAAGTTCTAAGAAGGTTAACACACAACATGGTCTGTATTTGCATAAAGACCAATAACTTTGTGCTAACAGGAAACTTGGTATTTTTGAGTCTTAAGGTTACTGAATCACACAAAGGAGAAACATGAAAGTAACCCCGATTATCCTCTCTCTCTAGAACTTATAGTTTTGTTCACAAACTGACCCTTGTTCATCAGAAGACTTTAAATCTGATAGCAGCAAACAAATACTATTGCGCACAAGTGTGTTGATCGGGTGATCTAATGTTCAAAAGGATAATTGCTCGGGCCTTGCTGCCCTCCAGGATAGGGGTATCCTACCAGCCTTGTGCATTATCCTTTTGTAAATTTATAAAAACAGATAAAACCTACTCACAAACACGTGAAGAAAAAAATGCTTTGTAAAAAGCCTTCAAGTGATGGCAATTGGTCTAGCTACAACAATCTCCAGATGGTGAAGGAGAGGACATGAGGACCACTGCTGGCTGACGCATTTCAAAGGAATACCTTCTTCCTCAGAGCCTATCAGCGGTGACTCCTTCAGCTTCTTAAATACATATGTACATTCGTATGACACATCCCAGAAAGACCCACTATAAGGGTGATCCAATAAAGGGGTAAGGCTAAAATAACGACAAAAAAGGACAAAAAAATTATGACACTTTGCTCCCACAGTGTAATATAGATGGTATTGAAATCATTAATAAATCACTGGTAATCGCTGTAAATGATGCAGGCATCAATCAGAAGGAATATAATTATTTTATAGTCAAACACTTGCAGTATAGTGCCATAGTGGTCCATACCTTGTCATATTCAGGTGCTAATTCACGTCTAGCTGTGCCTCTGATATGCATAATAGTTGCTGAACTAGTGATAGTTTTGCATCAGCTCTATCGTGGCAATTGGGCAAGTGGCTGAAATGCACGCCGCAGTGTTTGCGTTTCAGGCATAAACCAGAAGTACACTGCAGGCGTCATGCTGCCCGTTGCCCCCTCCTTTATTTCCCATTGTCCACTGACATTTTGTAATACTAGACTAAATGAATATGCGTCCACTTTGTGCTCTACTGACAGTCTACACAAAGATGGCGGACGCACATCCCAATAAATGACATCATTGTCATGCAGCGGCAGGCAAGTAGGAAGTGACACCTGGGGAAGAAGGTATTCCGTTGAAACAGTGGTCCTCATCTTCACCATCTGGAGACTGTTGTACCTAGACCGATTGCCATTACTTGAGGCTTTTTACAAAGCGTTTTTTCTTCACATGTTTGTGCGTAGTTCTTATCTGTTTTTATAAATAAATTTACAAAGTATAATGCACAAGGCTGGTGCACCCCCTTTTGACTTTAATTCTGACCCTGTCTAATATCTGCTAATTGGTATGTGTATACAGTGGCAACCATAAGGAAAAGAGCTATTCGAGCCAGTCTTGTACGGACAGATAAACAGGCAAAAATCAATAAGAAGAACCATTTATCGATTTATTGTTGCCATAAGATGATTTTTTTTATTAAAAAAAAAAAAAAAAAAACAACAATTGTCCTTTGCGTAGATGGTAGACAATCAGCTTGCTCACCTCTATAATGGTACCTTATGGCGAATGGACCATCTTGTTGATAGATTTGCTACAGTGATGGAATCCTCATGCATCCCCTATGAAATCCACACAAACGGCGGAAGGGGGAAGGAAAACCCATCTTTAGTGTGGACCAGGAGACGATGTAGAGCCAATGGTATCCAGCTGTGGGCGATAGCACAGCTAGCCAGCCGTAGGTGGAAAATGGGCCGGGAAACAGTCAAAGCAAGCCCCAATAGGAGCCAGTGAGCGTGACACTCCCGGGCGTGACGTCAAAACGCTCAGGGAGACCACATTCAAAGCCTCAAGCCACTCGCTCTTCACCATCTTGAGCTCCAAGCCTCGTTTTGAATCTGGTCTCCCTGAACGTTTGATGTCATGCCCGGGAGCCCGTTTGTGTGGATTTCATAGGGGATGCATGAGGATTCCATCACTGCAGCAAATCTATCAACAAGCCGGTCCATTGGCAGCCACCATAAGGTACCATTATAGGGGTGAGCAAACTGATTGTCTACCATCTACGCAAAGGAGAATTTTAATTGTTTAATTAAAAAAAAATCTTGTGGCAACAATAAAATCGATAAATGGTTCTTCGTATTGATTTTTGCCTGTTTATCTGTCTGTGCAAGACTTGCTCGAGTAACGATTTTCCTTATGGTTGGCATTGACTGTATGCACTTTTATCACATCTCTCCTGTTGTGTTCTTCCATATAGCTGCTTATTGGGCACAAGTAGGACATAAAGAATTACTCCCATTGTTACAAATGTCCCAGTTTTCTGGCAACAGACTTTTTTTGCTGTTTTAATTGGTATGTCTGACAATGTTGATGGCAACAACCCTATGCAACACAGAAGGAGATAAAACTTGAAAATAATTGTTATAAGACAGCATCTATCAAATTCTGGCTCTTAGCTAATGCATTTTGACTGCTTATTGCAATGGATCAGACATTACAAGAATTAGTGAAATGCTGCTGCAGGTAACACTGAATTTTATCTGAAAAACATATTGCATGCTTCTAACTAAAAGATTTCCAAGACTGTAAAGAACAGTAACATTGCATAATCCTTTTTTATCATCTATAAAAAAACATTTTACAGATTACAGCAAAAGCAAACAGCAATGTGCATATAAATGATAAGCAGTATTAAAACATATACAATGAATATTGTATATGTATCATCTTCTGAACATACAGTAACATTACCACATATACAACTAAATGAAAAACTAGGCACTTTTAAGATTCAAAGTCTATAAGTAAGCATAAAAAGTTGTAGACAAGTATGTCAAATCAATATTCACATCTTTTGTTTTTTCTTTTAAACCGACTAGTGATTAGCAAGACTACCTTAGACAGTAACATAAATGCAAGTGTTTCTAATGGGTACTGGTGTGAGTTTGACAGACAACAAAGCTTCCAAAATTGGTTTGGGTGTTTTGCAAACAAAGCATGAATATCAACTGTGTGTTGAGCAAGGGTGAGAGTGCAATCCCCAGGAATAGTGATCTGGTCAAAGTTGTTACCACTGCAACTGTTTCTACATTTCATAGTTGTGGAGGAAGGAGTGTATTCGGTATCAAAAGGAAGATATCAAATATGTAGAATTACCAGTAGATGCAAAAAAAAGGTTAACTCACGTATTTCTAGGTCTAGGATTATTTCCAGATCTTTAAGAATCTGTGTGACACTCAACTAAAAAATAAAAATAAAATATCATTTAAAAGCTGTGAATAAGGCAATAGAAAAAAAAATCTATAAAAGACAAAATAACATACTGCAGTTTATTAACTGAAGACAACAGTTTCCAAAATATCACACTGCTCACAAATGTTTAAACAAGGTAAAAAGAGCATCAATACATAAAAAACCCAATTCGATACCTAACCAGGGGTTCATCTTCTAGATTTTTCAAGGTGGCTTTTTTTGCACTTGTCAAATTTGTATGCTGAATTCTTATGTCAAATTATTTATATGTATTTTTTGACAAGACCCATACAAGAGCTTGCTAGGATGTAACTGGTCTAAAACTCATGGCAACGTGCTGTTTTGGAAACTGCTGTTTTAATTTAGCATAGTGCGGTGTGTTATTTTAATTTTTCATACTGTTTAGAATGTTTTTTTCAAACTAAACAACCTGCAATTTGATACAATAGTAAATGGGATCAATTTTAAAAAATCTAACCTGTTCATTTGGAACAGTTGTAAATTCATCTGTAACATTAGTATGCTCTTCAACCATCTGATGACACCTGCGTGAATCAGAAATGTTGAAACTTAGAAAAGTAGAAGTCACTAATAACAGTATAAAGCATAGATAAGCCTAAAAAGTAATGAAATACAGTACCCCCTCAAAAAACAAAACAAAAAGAAAAAAACAAAAACACAGTAAGCATTACCTTTATGACTAGTATAATGTGATATTTGTATTATAGTGTGTCATAACAATTTTTTTTAGAATAACTGCACATTAAACATATTATTGCTGTAAGGTAAAGGTCTAATGACAAGATCAGAGCTTTTTGTAGCCTTTAATTTAAATCTCCAGTGATTTTAATAAAAATGGCCTATTAGAGAAGCCTAACCTCTGGAAAATACACAAACGTTATTCAACATCACAGTGTTCAAAATGTATAGATAAAAATATATTTGTTTAATAAGTGAACTGTAGCATGCATTTTATGGTCCATCAAAACAAAATAAAAGAATAAAGGTTAAAATTAAAACCACCATTTATATATATATATATATATATATATATATATATATATATATATATATATATATATATATATATATATATATATATATATATATAAAAAAGCTGATTTAACAGACTATTAAAAGTCAAAGGATTAGATTTTCTACCCTTCCAGTTAGTTTTTGAAATTTACAATGCATGCATCATCACACAGAACAGCCAGATGGATGGCACCACTTACAGCTAAAGCCCAACTGAACTTTTAGTTTAAAGGCCCATTCACACTAGGAACTGCAGGTAAACCACACAGGATCATGCTATGTGTTCATGCAGTTCGGTACAATGCGATTTCAGCCCATTCATTTTGAATGGGCTGAAATTGCACGGCACCAAAAGGTAGTGCACTGCATCCATATTGCATGGTACATTTGTACCATGTGATCCAGTGCAGGCAAACACACTGCATTTGTTATCTAAGTTTGGGTGGTCATTAACTTTGCAATGACACCCACTGCAGATCAAAAGGGCAGTGTGATTTGAAAGTGGTGTGGGAAACCGGCACAGAACGCAGGTTTCCCACATGGTATTCTAGTGTGAACAGGCCCTTTAGCTTCATGCACACAGCTTCACACAGGAGCGACTTGTCAGGCGACCTAGCCACCTGACAAGTTGCCTCCCGTTCTGTACAATGGAACCGTTCTAATAGGAGCGACGCAAGTCGCTCCGACTTAGAAAAAGGTTCCTGTACTACTTTGGGGGCGACTTGGGGTGACTTGCATAGACTTCTATAAAGAAGTCTTTTTGCAAGTCGCCGTGGCAGTCGTGTGCAGGTCGCCTCGGAGAGGCGACCTGCAAATCATGCCGCCCCTGTGTGAACCGGGGCTAAGGAAAACTCCACTAGATCTCCAATAATGAGCAGTGGCAGTAGGAGCATCCATTGGCCAAAACAATAAGTTTATAGTTGTCAGGGGAGAACACATTTTTCCTGGGTTATGAAATAAGTGTGATATAAGAAAGTAAGACTTGTGAGTATGGTGCTTCTTTGAGTAAAAAAACAGCAGAGTGATTGCATGTAAGAATTTTTAAGAATTGTTTATATTAGGACTCAAGCAGGCCTACGGGCCCAGATGTTTTAACAACCAGAGTTAGTATCTCAGCAATGATAGGATTTTTTTAAAATCTGCTTGTAATAGCTTGGGCAATTGGAAATCTGACATACATTTAGTAAAATGGTCTGGTTTAAATGGTAAATGGTGTGGTGGAGAAACACTGTTATATAGCTGGAATATAAAGCACACACCCCAACGTATAATCTATGAGGCATAATGAGTCTTTTGAATTCATCCAGTGAAATTACCAAACGTTTTAGCAATTTTTTTGCGGGCTTTAGATTGGGGATTGGGGAACCATCCGACTGAAAAAACAGGCATGGAGTTTGGAGGCCTAGCTTATGCGGTAGGAGTCTATGCGTTTCACTTAAATACTTAAAGAATTTTTTTTGGATCAGAAAAGAGATTTTTTACTTGTTTAGGATCTATACTTTTAGCCTAGGTTGACACTTGTAATGGCACTCCTGTTCAAATCACATGCAATTCTTTACAGTGCGATTTGAGCCCATTAATTTTGTATGGCTCAAATTGCTCCACACCAACACAAAAAAAGGTGCATTCACTGATTTTTGCTGCACTGGAATTGGATTGCATGGGTGTTCATAATTGCCATTTGCACTGTGTTTTGCAAATCGTTCTTGGGGTGTCATAAGTTTACTTTGACACCTGCAGCAATTTACATGAACGGAGAGATATTGTAATGCTGTGCAGGAAATGCACATGAATCGCTGTGAATCTGCACCACATCAATGTGAACCTAGGTTTGATCTTATTCCTGAGACCAGTTACCCTACAAAGATGTGCAATTGTCAGGAGACACAGTATTCGGCAGCTTTTATTTGTTGTAAAAATAATGTAGCTTCAAGGATTTTATCTACCCACTTCAAGTGCATGCCCACTGAAATGTACTTATCTCTTTTACTGTATTTGCATTATGTGACTCTCATAAGCTAGAGGACCTTTCCACTGTGCTGATTTCAGGTGAAAACATTCAGTGAGCACATTGGATGACTGATCCCAAGCTAAAGGATATTTAAGAATAGTTTTAACTAGGTATTAGTCAGGCACAGAAAAAGGTGCATCTAAACACAAAAACAAAATGTTCATATATTGCAGTTTACAAATCTTTAAACGTTGTAATTGCATTAGTTTTTCTTTTTTCAGGAATTTTTATTTTTATTTCATCTAGTGATCTGGCCAGTAACACTTACTGTCTCCACTGTAGTATAAAAGAGAAACAGAGATACCTTTGGAAAGCAGCATTGTCAGTCCATGGACAGGGTGGGGTTAGGTGAAGTAGAGGATTTAGATGGACTAAAGCTGTGGATTATTAGAAATATAATACTCTGGTAACAAGAAACATTGTAGACATCAAGGAATCACCAAATAGGCAAGAAATAAAACATATGTAGAGAAAACCAAAACAGTAGCTTGGATAAGATATATTGCATGCATAACTACTATGAAACAGTCTAGGGTATAGGCTTTTCCCAGGAACCATGGAGTAGCCACTGGTACAAAAGAGGAAATGTAGGCAGTTTAGCCACAATCTGCTCTTATTAGAAAAAAGGTAGAAAGCTAAATGTAGGCTTTTGTAGGAACAAATATTGTTCAAATGGGTATGTGAGGGTACTGTATGTTAATGGTAGTTATTAAAGCGGAGTTCCACACAAAAATGGAACTTCCACTTTTCGGAACCCTCCCCCCCTCCGGTGTCACATTTGGCACCTTTCAGGGGGAGGGGGGTGCAGATACCTGTCTAAGACAGGTATTTGCACCCACTTCCGGCATAGACTCCAACGCTTCACTTCCTGATTCCCTCACCTAGGATGGCGGCGGCAGCTGCCGAGAACCGAGCGGGTTCTCGGCGTCCCCTGCCGACATCGCTGGACCCTGGGACAGGTAAGTGGCCATGTACTAAAAGTCAGCAGCTGCAGTATTTGTAGCTGCTGGCTTTTAATATTTTTTTTTTTTTGGCGGTGTGGGTGAACCCCCGCTTTAACAGCAAAACAAACTTAAGGAATGAAGCTGTGACGTTACAAAACTTCCCAAAGAGACTGCGGTTAATTTACTAAAATTAGAGAGAGAGTGCAAAATCTGGTGCAACTCTGCATAGAAACCAATCAGTTTCCAAGTTATTTTAGGTCAAAGCTTAATTGAACAAGCTGAAGTTAGAAGCCGATTGTCTACCATGCACAGCTGTACCAGAGTTTGCACTCTCCAGTTTTAGTAAATTAACCAAACTGTCTGAAAGTTCAGTGTGAGGATTCTCTTTGTGGGGCTTGAGATTGTAGTCAAGGTCGGGTTTTGTATCCAGGGTCCTTTTTTTTTTTGGACATTGTAGTCCAGCAAGGTTTAGTGGGAAAATGTATTTTCATTAGAAAGCAGCCAAGTTGAAGGGAACATGATCTTTGTTGACTGCTGCTCCACATAGAACAAGGGTCCCAACTCTGCACTTAGCGGCAGGGGACAGGCTTTTCTGTTCAAGCTGTAGCTGCTTTAGAAAGAAAAACTGAAGGACAAACACTTTCTATGCACTTGGAATGTAATTAGCTAAAAAGAACCAAAAGATCAATTGGATTCTAAGAAATACAGTGACATTTTCTCTTCACTCCCAGCTTGGTGATTGGACAGTGAAAGAATGGATCTCTCTGTACACTTTCTTTCAGTATACTCCATTTGCATGGAGCATATCCAATTAATTTCCAGTCCTTGACTGATGCTGTGCAGGGGATGGCAAGAGGCTGACATCATATTTAGGTACACCAAATTTATTGATTTATTAATGAATACATAGCTGCTTTAATGTATGTCTTTATATATAACTGGAATTCAACTTTAGATTTATATTTTGAGCATAGGTATTATTTAATAGAATTTAAATTCTATGTGGATTATTTAAAACAGTCCACCAAACCAATGCACATCTCAGATGTGTCATTACTCAAAAGTAAGCTTAGAAAAAGCCAAGTGTGCATTACATTTGATACATAGAATTGTGATGATGGTATGAGACTTAATTCATGGGTATGTTGCTGGGAAAAATCTATTTGTCTACCCTGCAATTGATTTTAATTATTAGCTTGCACCAGATCATATCAGCAGGAGGGTCAGAGATTACAATGAAACCAGCCAACAGCCTGAAACCTAATGAGACACAGCTGTAGAGGAAGAAAAAATATATGTAATTAAGTTTTATATTTTGCTTTAACAAGTAGGAAGAACATTAGCGGAAAAGATTATTCTTTAGGAAATCAAAGGGTCTGGTAAAATTTCAGCACTCAGCAGTCCACGTTCTAGAGATCTACCAGTTTTTTAGAGCAAGAAATGCAAAAGCAAAAAGTTTTAGGACTAACCTATAAAGGAAATGTTTAAACACTTAATAGCATCAACAAAAATATCATGTTTTCCAAGAGCTCATTTGAAGCAGCTTTTAGTCATTGTGCGTTGCAAATAAAGTGATTGCTTGTGAGAGATTCAATTCAAAGAGAAGTTTTTAAAAACACATTCATCATTCAGGTTCTAAAAACAGCCACACAGATTGCACTTTGTACAATATCCTGTCAGAAACCATGAAATCAGGCTGAGACAGAAGTACAGTTAAATCACACTTCTTTAATAAAAGTAAAAAGAACAACGTAGTCAAAACATAGCCAAAGTTCAGTAACTGGTACAGATAGTCAGCCAAGCCAGAAGTCAGGGATCAATGTAGTGGAACAGCAAACAGGATCTGGAGCCAGAAGAGATGTCATAAAAAGCAAGTCTTAAACAGGATCGAAGGAGATAGTTTCTGTGATATTGACAAAGGTGAAGGCAGAGAACCTCTGGAATGGACGGCTTAATTAGGCAGGACTGACTAGCAGGGTATCGTCAACAGCTGAGTAACTGTGGGTAGATAGGAGCTGTCAGTTAGCTGACAGCTGAGCCCAGCCCTGACATTACCCCCTTCTCAACGACCCCTGGGAGGACCACCAGGATTGAGGGGAAAACACCTATGGAAATCACGGAGGAGGACAGGGGCATGTACGTCTGAGGATGAGACCCAAGAGCGTTCCTCCGGACCGTACCCTTTCCAATGCACCAAGTACTGTATGCACCCATGGAACCTACGGGAGTCAGCAATGGACTGTATTTCATACTCCTCATGGTTCTCAACCTGTACAGGATGAGGATGTGGCACCGAGGTGGTAAAGCGGTTGCAGATCAAAGGTTTTAATAAGGAGACATGAAATACATTCGAAATACACATATTAGAAGGATGTTCCTGAAGGGTCTGGTATGGATTTTTGGGGGGAACCCCACGCCATTTTTTTTGGCACGGAGTTCCCCTTAATATCCATTCCAGACGCATTTTTTTTTTCTCAATGACTTTCAATTATTTTTATGTGTATTGTCGGGACCGACAATTTATTAATAGCCGACACTAGCGCTAGTACTTTTAAATTATTTTTTTTCCTTTATAATTGTCATTTTGCTCTTAGACTGTTATAAACACAGGAAACATACTCTACTTTACAGGCATACTATAGACACCCCCCAGGTACGAAATTTAAAGGAATATTTCACTTTTATTATTTCACTTTAAGCATTATTAAAAGCACTGCTCCTGAAAAAACGGCCGTTTTTAAAACTTTTTTTGCATTGATACCCTGGGGCAGGACCCGGGTCCCCAAACACTTTTTATGACAAGAACTTACATATTAACCTTTACAATTAGCACTTTAGATTTCTCTGAGACTTTTAAAGGGTGTTCTGCGGCTTTTTGAATTTGCCCTGAAGACCCCAAATTGTTCGTTGTTCGGCGAACGGGTGAACCGCTAATGTTCGAGTTGAACTCAAGTTCGGCTTGAACAGATAGCCCATTCTATTCTGTGGCCCCATTAGACTGCGGGTGATACGCAGAGGAGAAAGCAAGCTGAATTCCCAACTGTGCACAAAAGGCTCGCCAGAACCAGGACACAAACTGACTACCCCTGTCCGAGACAATCACCTTAGTCCATGTAAGCAAAAGATCTCCCAAGCAAAAATGGAAGCCAGTTCCTTAGAAGTGGGCAATTTCTTAAGTGGAATACAATGACACATCTGAGAGCCGGTCAACGACCATAAGGATAACTGTGTTGCCCTGGGAGTTGGGTAACTCCACAATGAAATCCATAGACAGGTGGGTCCAGGTCCTCTCTCCATTGGGTAAGGGTTGTAGGAGGCCCACTGGAAGGTTTCATGGAGTCTTACTCTGAGCACACACGGAACAGGCAGCTATGAAGGCAGTTACATCAGCACGTAGACTAGGCCACCAGAATTGTTGGGAAATGGCCCAAAAGAGTTGATTCTTCCCAGGATGGCCAGCAGCCTTGGGAGAATGGTAAGTCTGGAGTAGGGATGAGCCGAACACCCCCCGGTTCGGTTCGCACCAGAACCTGCGAACGGACCGAAAGTTCGCACGAACGTTAGAACCCCATTGACGTCTATGGGACTCGAACGTGTGATATCAAAAGTGCTCATTTTAAAGGCTAATTTGCATGGTATTGTCCTCAAAAGGGTTTGGGGACCCGGGTCCTACCCCAGGGGACATGTATCAATGCAAAAAAACTTTTAAAAACGGCCGTTTTTTCGGGAGCAGTGATTTTAATGATGCTTAAAGTAAAAAAAAAAAGTGAAATATTCCTTTAAATATCGTACCTGAGGGGTGTCTATAGTATGCCTGTAAAGTGACGCGTGTTTCCCGTGTTTAGAACAGTCCCTGCACCAAATGTCATTTTTAAAGGAAAAAATCTCATTTAAAACTGCTTGCGGGTTTAATGTAATGTCGGGTCCTGGCAATATGGATGAAAATCAGTGAGACAAACGGCATGGGTACCCCCCAGTCCATTACCAGGCCCTTTGGGTCTTGTATGGATATTAAGGGGAACCCCGCACCCAAATTAAAATAAGGAAAGGTGTGGGGCCACCAGGCCCTATATACTCTGAACAGCAGTATACAGGCTGTAGGTTTATTGTTAAGTAGAATCTCTTTGTAATTTTGAACGGGTACATTTTTAACGTGTTTAGCTCCAGCCAAAAAATCTTTTTTAAGCTTTTTGGAAAACATAGGGAAGGGTTATCACCCCTGTGACATTTGTTTTGCTGTCTTTCCTCCTCTTCAGAAGATTTCACCTCACTTTTTGTCCCAATGGATTGGAAAGCATCAGTGGAAAGGAGAAATGTTTTTCCCATATTAACTCTTACAGGAGAGAATTTCCCTTCCTAGGGGTAGATTTCACTTCCTGTTGTCTCCTTCCGTTTGCAAGTAGGAGTCGTTTGTAAGTTAGTTGTTTGAAAGTAGGGTCCTGCCCTATATACTCAGCAGAAATTTGGGCCTTAGGTGTTGCTGTGGCCACAACACTGTAAGCCCTCACAGGGCTCTGCTGTGAAATATTAGATCAAGAATTGTAATTACATGCCCCTGTTGAACAGGAGCTGAAAAATTAGGCCTTAGGCACTGGTGCTGGTGCCACAACACTGCAACCCCTCACAGACACTCTAGTTGGAATGCAGGAACGAGCCCTGCTGCAAAGTATTACATCAAAAATCGTAATTACACGCCCCTGTTAAACAGGGGCTGAAAAATTGTGCCTTAGGCACTGGTGGGGGCACCTAGAACCAAAAATGTTCTTACAAGCTATCAGCGTGATGATTGAGGAGGAAGAGGATAATTACTCAGGGATAGTCACTCAGCATCAGCATAGGCAGTCTTTGAAGGGATCTGAGATTTCAAAAAAAATTATTCGGTTACATCAGCATCAGGTGCTTGGTAGCTGGTGGTGATCCAAGACTCATTCATTTTTATGAAGGTCAGTCGATTGACCGAGTCAGTGGACAGACGCACCCTGTGATCGGTTACCACGCCTCCAGCAGCACTGAATGTGCGTTCCGAAAGAACGCTGGATGCAGGACAGGCCAGTAGCTCAATTGCATACTGTGCAAGCTCTGGCCAGTGATCCATCCTCAAGACCCAGTAACCCAGAGGATTTTCGGTGGGAAAGGTGTCCAAGTCTGATCTTGCCCCTAGGTATTCCTGCACCATGTAAAACAGACGCTGGCGATGGTTGCTGGAACCGATCATACCTTGGGGCTGCGGACCAAAAAATTGTCTGAACGCATCGGTCAGACGGCCACCTTCTCCACCGCTCCTTCTTTGACTGACCGAAGCCTCAGCAACACGTTGTCCAGAAACAGGAGTTTGTAACCTCCCAGTCTCTGGGAACGCGTTGCACAGACCTTTCTGCAAGGCCTCCCGAAGATGTTTCATCCTCTGCTCCCTCTGCGATGGCAAGATAAGGTCCGCAACCTTACCCTTGTAACGTGGATCAAGGAGGGTTGCCAGCCAGTATTGGTCCTTCTCCTTGATACCACGAATACGAGGATCCTTACGCAGGCTTTGCAGGATCAGGGAGGCCATGCAGCGTAGGTTTGCTGAGGCATTCGGTCCGGAGTCCTCTGGGTCACTAAGGACGACATGGTCCGCAGCCACCTCCTCCCAGCCACGTACAAGTCCATGTGTTTCTTGGGACTGATCCCTTAAAGAATGCTGCTGATGCTGAGTGCCAGGCTCCACCTCCATACTGACACAATCTTCCTCCTCCTCCTCCTCTTCCTCCTCGTCCTCTTCCTGTGTGATCGGCGGGCACGCAGGAACACTGTCTGGATAAAGGGGGCCTTGAGAGCTAAGGAAGTCCTCCTCTTCCTGCCTCTGTTCTGCCTCAAGTGCCCTGTCCATTATTCCACGCAGCGTGTGCTCCAACAGGTGGACAAGGGGGGCAGTGTCACTGATGCATGCACTGTCACTGCTCACCATCCTCGTGGCCTCCTCAAATGGTGACAGGACAGTGCATGCATCCCTGATCATGGCCCACTGGCATGGGGAAAAAAACCAAGCTCCCCTGACCCTGTCCTGGTGCCATAGTCACACAGGTACTCATTGATGGCCCTCTGCTGCATGTGCAGCCGCTGCAGCATGGCCAACGTTGAGTTCCACCTGGTGGGCATGTCACAGATTAGGCGGTTCTTGGGCAGGTTAAACTCCTTTTGGAGGTCCGTCAGCCGAGCACTGGCATTATATGACCGGCGGAAATGCACACAGACTTTCCTGGCCTGCCTCAGGACATCCTGTAAGCCCGGGTACCTGCCCAAGAACCGCTGCACCACCAAGTTAAGGACGTGAGCCAAACAGGGCACATGGGTCATTTGTCCCTGTCGGAGGGCAGAGAGGAGGTTGGTGCCATTGTCGCAAACCACCATTCCTGCCTTAAGTTGGCGTGGCGTCAACCACCTCTGAACCTGCCCCTGCAGAGCTGACAGAACCTCTGCCCCAGTGTGGCTCCTGTCCCCCAAGCACACCAGCTCAAGCACCGCATGGCATCTTTTGGCCTGCGTACTTGCGTAGCCCCTTGAACGACTACGGAGCACCGCTGGTTCCGAGGAAGAGGCCATGGAGGAAGAAGAAGAGGAGGGGGTGGAGGAGAGAGGTGTGTCACAATCATTAGCATTTTGGAGGCGTGGTGGCGGAACAACCTCCAACACTACTGCACCTTGTCCTGCATCCTTCCCAGCTGCCAGCAGAGTCACCCAATGCGCCGTGAAACTTAGGTAACGTCCCTGTCCATGCCTGCTGGACCATGAGTCAGCGGTAATATGCACCTTACCGCTGACCGCCCTGTCCAGCGAGGCATGGACATTGCCTTCCACATGCTGGTAGAGAGCCGGAATTGCCTTCCGTGAGAAAAAGTGGCGTTTGGGTACCTGCCACTGAGGAACCGCACATTCCACAAACTCACGGAAGGGGGCAGAGTCTACCAACTGAAAAGGCAGCAGTTGAAGTGCTAGCAATTTTGCCAAGCTAGCATTCAACCGTTGGGCATGTGGATGGCTGGGAGCAAACTTCTTTCAGCGGTGCAGCAGCTGGGGCAGGGAAATTTGCCTGGTACAATCTGACGTCGGTGTACCAAAATCAGATTGCCCACAAGTACGTGGCTGTGACACACCTAATTCTACACCTTCATTCCTCTCAGTGCAGGTCTCAGAGAGGACTGAAGGTCTAGTGGGGTTGGAAATCTCAGCTGATGAGGAGCAAGCAGAGGTCCTCTTTGTTCTTTGGTGTGGGTCTTTTAGATACGCTTGCCAACGAACTGCATGGCAGGTCAACATATGTCTGGTCAAGCATGTGGTACCCAAGCGGGAGATGTTTTGGCCACGCGAGATACGCTTGAGACATATGTTGCAAATAGCAGCGGTGCGATCTGATGCACTCGTCTCAAAAAAGGCCCACACCAAAGAACTTTTTGAATAACGCGCAGAGACTGCAGCGCCCTGCACATGTGGAGCTTTGGGGTGTGATGCAGTCAATGTGCTGCCCTTAGGCTGGCCCCTGGGGGGCATCCTGCCTCGTTGGTGATGTGCCGCCTCCTCCTCCTCCTCCTCCTCCTCTCTCCTATCAGGCACCCACGTTGAGTCAGTGACCTCATCATCCCCTCCCTCCTCATCACTGGAGCAAACCTGGCAGTATGCTGCAGCAGGGGGAGCATGACTGCCAGATTGCTGTCCTTCTTGGGCACCCCCTCTGTCCGTGCTCGTGTTACTGCCTTCATCGAGCTCAGTATCATCATCAGAGCCTTCCAAACGCTGGGCATCCTCCTGGAGCATGTACCCAACACTGTGGTCAAACAGTTCAAGGGACTCCTCAGGAGGACATGGTGGGGCTAGGGAAGGAGTCACTGATGACATTGAGCCAAGGGAAGAGGCCGCTGCTTTGCCAGACAAAGTACCCTGGGCATGGGTGAGAGAGGATGAGGAGGATGAGGACGGCTTGGTCATCCACTCGACCAAGTCTTCCGCATGTTGCGGCTCAACATGGCCAGCTGCCAAAAAAAAGGCCAAGCGTGTCCCATGGCCACGTGCTGATGAGGATGCACCGTCTCCACGACCAGCACTAGACACAGAGCCTGCTTGCCCTCTCTTATTGGCTTGTGACTGTCTGCCTCTCCTTCTTGGCCTTCCAGACATACTAATGGCCTGTAGCTGCACTAAGCTGGGATATATATATATATATATATATATATATATATATATATATATACTGATACTGCAGCTAGCAAAATCAACTGCCTGCCTGTAGTATGAGAACACCACCAACCTTCTACAGGTAGCTTTAGCTGAACACTGTGAGGTGGACGCACCCCACTAACTTGTAGGTTTAGCTGAACACTGTGAGCAGGACGCACCCCACTAACTTGTAGGTTTAGCAGAACACTGTGAGCAGGACGCACTGCACTAACTGTAAATAGTCTAGCTGCCTGACTGTGGTACTAATAGGATCAAAAGTACACCAGCAATTTTCTTCAGGTAGCTGTATTTACTGTAACAAGACAAGCCTGCCTGTCAGTAAGAAGATAACAGGAACGGATCTAGCTGAACACTGTGAGCAGGACGCACCCCACTAGCTTGTAGGTTTAGCTGAACACTGTGAGGTGGACGCACCCCACTAACTTGTAGGTTTAGCTGAACACTGTGAGCAGGACGCACCCCACTTACTTGTAGGTTTAGCAGAACACTGTGGGCAGGACGCACTGCACTAACTGTAAATAGTCTAACTGCCTGACTGTGGTACTAATAGGATCAAAAGAACACCAGTAATTTTCTTTAAAATACTGTAACAAGACAAGCCTGCCTGTCAGTAAGAAGATAACAGGAACGGATCTAGCTGAACACTGTGAGCAGAACGCACTGCACTAAATGTAAATAGTCTAGCTGCCTGACTGTGGTACTAATAGGATCAAAAGAACACCAGTAATTTTCTTCAAAATACTGTAACAAGACAAGCCTGCCTGTCAGTAGGAATATAACAGGAACGGATCTAGCTGAACACTGTGAGCAGGACGCACTGCACTAAATGTAAATAGTCTAGAAGATAACAGGAACGGATCTAGCTAAACTGAATACAGTGTATATATATATATATATATATGCAACACCTGGGATGCATATATATACACAATACACTTTAAGTGCAGCTAACTGACTGACTGTCCTGCCTAATCTAGCTAACTCAAATGAAATGACACTGTCTCTCTCTCTCTCTAAGCACACCGGAACACACTGCACAGGGCCGCCGTGCAGGCGGCCTTATATAGTGTGGGGCGTGTACTAAATCCCCTGAGCCATAATTGGCCAAAGCCTCCTTGGCTTTGGCCAATTATGGCTCTCTGTTAAGGCGGCGCTGTGATTGGCCAAGCATGCGGGTCATAGTGCATGCTTGGCCAATCATCAGCAAGCAATGCACTGCAATGCCGCAGTGAATTATGGGCCGTGACGCGCCACACGAATTTGGCGCGAACGGCCCATATTGTTCGGAATTCGCTGAACGGGCGAACAGACAATGTTCGAGTCGAACATGGGTTCGACTCGAACATGGGTTCGACTCGAACACGAAGCTCATCCCTAGTCTGGAGAATGGCAGTACGGAGACTCTCTGGGATGAAGCAGTGGTCAAAAGGTTTCTCAGGAGGAGCATGTACCTGAGCAGCAAGAATTTCATTACCCAAAGGAGAAGTGAGACTGGTGCGAACCATAGCCAGAATCCGATCAGGAGGAATCACAGGAACAGGAACCGACTCCAAATTGGAAGTGGAGGAAAATTGTCGTGATAAGGTGTCAGCCCTTACATTCTTAGTACCTGGTAAGAATGAGGCAATGTAATTGAAACTTGACAAGAAAAGAGCCCATCATGCCCTTCTGGGAGAGAGGTGTTTAGTCTCAGGTAAGAATGTGAGATTCTTATGGTCAGTAAGAATGAGAACCAGCACAGTTGTACCTTCGAGGAGATGTCTCCATTCTTTCAGGGCTAAAATGATAGCCAACAGCTCTCTGTCACCAATCTCATAATTGCACTCCACAGGTGACAATTTCTTGGAAAAGTACCCACAAGGATGCATAACGCTTTCAGAGGCAAGACGTTGAGACAGAAGGGCACCAACACCAGTCTCAGAAGCATCAATCTCAAGGATAAAAGGCAGGCCTGTACTGGCCATCGGGACTACAGAGAGTTTCCCGGTGGGCCGATGGCTCAGTGGGCTGGTTTCAGTGACAGCCTGTCAAAGTAATGGCTTTCTTGGTTCGCCCTCAACTTCACACAGTGACGTGAGAAAGATGAGAAAAATACAGAGGAGAATAAGTGAAATAGTAAAAGAGGTTAGTGAGGACTCCTTATGTTATGCTACTTATGTTTTTTTGCACAATTGCGTATAGTTTATATACTGTTTTTGTGCTTGTTTGCACAAATAAAGTGGGCCGGTCTGGATGAAGTCCAGGGCCAAATTTTTATCCCAGTCCAGCCCTGATAAAAGGTAACGTAGGATCAGGATGTGCCAACACAGGAGCAGAAACAAAGGCAGCCTTGAGACTTTCAAAGGCCTTAATGGACTCCGGAGACCAACTCTGTGGATTACCGTCCTTCCTGATCATATCAGTCAGGGGCTTGACCAGAGAGGAGAAGTTACGAATAAACTTCCCATAATAGTTGGCAAAGCCCAGAAAACGCTGCAGAGGATGTAAACCCATGGGTCGGGGCCACTGTAGAACTACCAAAAGTTTCCCTGGGTCCATCAAAAAACCAGCAGTGGAAATTACATAACCCAGGAATTTAACCTGTTCACGATGGAACTCGCACTTCTCCAGTTTGAAGCACACGACAGACATCTGTGTGGTGGCTCTCCAGGGACTTGGAAAATAGGAGAATATCATCGAGATAAACCACCACACTTAACTGCAACAAATCTTGGAGGACATCGTTAATAAATTCCTGGAAAACTGCCAGGGTGTTACAAAAGCCAAAAGGCATTATGAGGTACTCATAATGGCCTGTTCTGATATTAAACACAGTTTTCCACTCGTCGCCTTCCTTATTCCTCACAAGATTGTATGCCCCTCTCAAATCAAGCTTTGTGAAAACCGTTGCTTCCTTGAGGCGGTCAAATAACTCCGTAATCACGGAATCGGATAGGCATTCTTAATCGTGGAAATGATTGAGACCCCTAAAATCAATACAAGGTCTCAGGTCACCACTCTTCTTCACAAATAAGAAACCAGCACAGGCAGGGGACAAGACTGACAAGGGGTAAACCCGGCCACGAGGGGGTATGGCACCAGCTTGAAGGTCAATTGTGCAAACATATGGCTGGTGTGGAGGCAAACTACCGGCTTGACCTTTGTCAAAGACATCACTAAAATCGTGGTACTCCTCCAGGACGGAGGAGAGTGAAGAGGTGCACAGGACCTTGACTACCTTCTAGAAGCATGTCTCACTGCATTGTGGTGACCAGAAGAAAACCTCAGCATGGAGCCAATCAAAAGAGGGGTTGTGCCTCTGTAACCAATCATAACCAATAACCAGCGGAAACTTAGGTGAGGAAGTAACTTGGAATTGGATTATCTCATGGTGAAGAGCCCCTACGACCATGGACAATGGAACCGTCTCACAAGTCACATGGGCAGGCTGAAGAGGTCTCCCGTCAAGAGCCTCAATGGCAAGTGGAGTGTCACGCAGCTGCAGTGGAATCGAGTGCTTCGATACAAAGGCAGCATCAATGAACAGGCCTGCAGCCACAGAGTCGATTAGAGCCTATATCTCGACGGACGACTCAGCCCAAGAAAGGATGACTGAAACCAGGGGCTTATCCTTCTGGATAACTGGGGATGAAACAATGCCACCTAAGGTCTGTCCGTGACAGGACCTCAAGGTTCGGGCGTTCCCTTGACGGGTAGACAAGCTTTCAAAAAGTGACCTTTTCTCCCTCACAATCTCTCCCTCCTCCTAAAGGTTCTATAATCCACAGAGAGATGCGTGAAACCCAAGTGCATGGGTTCACCTTCACTGACCGACTCGGTACCAGGAGGCATGGGAGGCACGGGTGGGACTGAAAAGCTCGGAGACAAACTGACAGGAGGTTTCCGCAAGCACTCCTTAAAAGAGAGTCTCTCTCTGAGTCTGGAGTCAATGAGGATGGCAAACATGATCAACTTCTCCAGCTCAGTGGGTATATCTCGGGCTGCTATCTCATCCTTGATGGTATCTGAGAGACCATGAGAAAAAGCAGCCGTGAGGGCCTCATTGTTCCACGCAACCTCTGCTGCCAGAGTACGGAATTCAATGAGGTAGTCGGCAACAGTTCTCGTACTCTGATGGACCTGCGGCACTTGGCAGCAGAAGCAGAGCATGCCGGAACGTCAAATACCCTTTTAAACTAAGCCACAAACTCAGGGTAGCTGAAGACAACAGGTTTTTGCGTCTCCCATAATAGGATTTTTATCACAGCTTACCTGTAAAATCCTTCTCTTTGAAGTACATCACGGGACACAGAGCCATAGTAGTTACTATGTGGGTTATAGGCCACCTTCAGGTGATGGACACTGGCACGCCCTAAGACTAAAAGTGCCCTCCCTATATAACCCCTCCCACTACTGGAAGTACCTCAGTTTTGTAGCCATACAATACACATGTATACCAAATAAGGGAGGGACCTCTGTGTCCCGTGATGTACTTCAAAGAAAAGAATTTTACAGGTAAGCTGTTATAAAAATCCTATTTTCTTATCATACATCATGGGACACAGAGCCATAGTAGTTACTATGTGGGATGTCCCATAGCAATGGCAACTGAAGGGAGGGAGACACAACAAAAAGTAGAGCATTAAGAGACTAAAGGACTCATATACTGCAGTACACTGCGCCCAACGGTCCTCATGACCTTTTACATTGATTTGATAGAATCTGGTAACTGTATGGACTGAAGACCAAGTTGCGGCCTTGCAGATCTGAGCCATGGATGCCTGGAGATGCACCGCCCAAGAAGCACTAACAGCCCTGGTGGAGTGCGCATTAACATGAAAAGGAGGAATGTTCCTCTTTAGACCATATGCTTGAACAATCACTTGACAAATCCATTTGAAAATAGTAGATTTTGACTCTGCCTGTCCTCTCTTAGGACTGTCTGACAATACAAACAAAACAACTGTTTTGGGGATCTGAGCGGTCACCTTTAAATAGACTTTGACCGCTCTCGCTACATCAGGAGAATGTAGTGACCTCTCTTCCATAGACCGAGGTTCTGGGAAAAAGGAAGGTAGGACAATATCCTGGTTTAAATGAAAACCTGTCGCTACCTTTGGTAGGAATCTAGGATGAGGCCGTAATACCACCTTATCCTTATGAATAATCAAATATGGCTCTTTACAAGAAAGAGCCGCCAACTCCGAAACTCTTCTGGCAGAGGATATGGCAACCATAAAGATTATTTTCCTCGTTAAGAGGACCAAGGTAATATCCCATATGGGCTCAAAAGACTGTTTTTGGAAAGCCGACAGGACTAAATTCAAATCCCAAAGGTACAGGGGTGTCCTGACTGGAGGATTAATCCGCGTTACCCCCTAAATTCAGTTACGAACCAGAGAGTGAGAAGCAAGAGGCCGTTGAAAAAAATACAGATAAGGCCGACACCTGGCCCTTGATAGTACTTAAGGCCAGCTTCATTTCTAATACCATCTGTAGGAATTCAAGGATCCTACCTATGACATTTTCTGGGGTGCCAACCCCTGGATTCACACCAGGAGACATGCCTTCCAGATTAATATATGACTCTGGAGGCCAGCTTCCTAGCATTAACCAAAGTAGAAACTACTGAAGGTGACAGCCTTCAGAATGTGGGTCTCAATAGCCAAACCATTAAATTTAACGTTTGTAAGGTAGGATGGAATACCGGACCTTGCACTAGAAGGTCTGGCCACAGTGGCAGGGTCCAAGGGTCCCCTACCGCCATCTTAATGATCTTGGCAAACCAAGATCTCCTGGGCCACCAGAATCGCCTCCTTCCCTTTCTGCTTGATCCTGTGAAGAAGGTGGGGAAGCAGAAGAACCAGGGGGAACGCATAGATCAGTGAAAACTGATCCCATGGAAAGACCAAGGCGTCTGTTCCGTATGCCAGCGGATCCCTAGTCCTTGACACAGTTGTCGACCTTGTTGTTGAATCTGGACGTGAACAGATCCACGTACGGAACACCCCATCTTTGACATAGACAGAAAAATGTTGGGGTGAAGGGACCATTCTCCCGGAAACAATTGTTGGCGACTCAAGTAGTCCGCCTGCCAATTTTCTATCCCTGGAATGGAAATCGCCAATAGGCAAGGGACGTTGCTTTCTGCCCAAAATAGAACATGATTCACCTCTCTTTTGGCTGCACGACTTCTCGTGCCCCATTGATGATTGATGTAGGCCACCGCCGTGGCATTGTCAGATTGGATCCTGACAGGACAATTCCATAGTCTGAGGGTCCAGGCTTCTAGAGCCAGATGTACTGCCTGAATTTCCAGAATATTGATGAGCAAGGTCCTTTCTGACTTGGACCACTACCCTTGGACAGATGCTTCTTCCAGGACTGCTCCCCAGCCTAGAAGGCTGGCATCCGTCATTACCACTCTCCAGGTTACTGGTAGAAAGGATCTCCCCTGTTGAAGATTGCTGGATATCAACCAATTGAGGCTCTGATACACCTTGGGGGATAAGTGCATTGGAAAGTCCAAAGCCTGGACCTTCTTGTTCCAATTTGACAGAATACTGTTTTGCAGCAGTCTTGAATGAAACTGTGCATAAGGAACGGCCTCGAAGGAGGCCACCATCTTTCCTAACATTTTCATGCAAAGCCGAATAGAAGGATTTTTCTTTGCTTTGACAAGCTGAATTAATTCCCTTCCTGGGGTAAGAATACCCTCTTCTGACCTGTATCTATGATCAGCCCCAAGTACTGCAATCTCCTTGATGGTTTTAAGGAGGATTTCTCTAGGTTGAGAATCCAGCCTAGGAATTCTAGGTAACTCATGGTTGAGACTAAACTTTGGTTTAGACAGGTAACTGACTGATCTACTAAGAGTGGATCGTCTAAGTAGGGTAGAATTGTTATACAATGAACCCTTAACCTGGCTAATGCAGGGGCCAGGATCTTTGTGAATACTCAAGGTGCAGTAGCTAGACAGAAAGGCAGAGCTACAAACTGAAAATTACGATTTTCTACCTCAAAGCACAGAAATTTCTGATGAGCGAGGAAAATTGGCACATGGAGATAGGCATCCTTGATGTCAATCGATGCCAAAAATTCTCCTCCTTGTAGAATGGAGACAACTGATCGGATTGACTCCATGCGAAAGGAACAGATATTCAAGTGCCGGTTTAGATCCTTGAGATCTAAAATGGGTCTGACCTCCCCATTTGGTTTTGGCACCGTGAAGAGGTTTGAATAAAACCCTGATCCCTGCTCTTCTGTGGGAACCTCTGATATCACTTTTTGAGACAAGAGATGATCCAGAGCTAGAAAGAGAGACTTCCTTTTCAATGGGTCTCTGGGAACATTTGATCTTAGAAAACGAGGAGACGGGAATTCTCAGAATCCTAATTTGTAACCTAGAGAAATTGAGGAAGCCACCCATCTGTCCTGACATTGTTCCTGCCAGATCTTTGAAAAGTGTAGAAGCCCCCCCCCCATAAGGAGGCTTTAGTATTTTTCTTCATGGGTTTATTGCCCCAGGTCCTCTTTTGGCCCTGGGACTGCCCTTGAGGTCTTCCTCTTGAACCTGACAGTGGAGGCCGTCGAGACTGCCTGGAAGCTGATGCCCCTGGCACTGGAGAAGATGCACATTTAAAGGAAAAAGGTTTAAACTTCTTCACTGGTAAAAGAGAACTTTTCCCATTAGAAAGTCTTTGGATATACTTATCCAGATCATCTCCAAACAACCATTCACCATGAAAAGGGAAACTGGCCAAGAGCTTTTTACATGGCGCTTCGGCTGACCAATTTTTCAACCATAGGATTCTATGTACGTGTACCAGCCCTAGCATAAGTCGTGAGGCTTGGAGAATAGAATCTTTCATAGCATCTATTGTGAAACATAGTGCTTCTGATATACCAGCCAACTGCTGGGCCTGCTGATCAGGAATAATTTTGAGTACCTCTACAAACTGGTCCTTTATGGACTAAGATACTCCAATCACCGCCAATGCCGGCTGAATGACTAAACATGCAAGAGAAATGTTCTTTTTAAAAAGAAATTCCAACTTCTTATCTGTAGTATCCTTCAACATTTGCACATTGTCTACAGGACAAGTCAGGTTCTTGTTTACAGAGGATATAGCAGTGTCAATTGCTGGAATCCCCCATTTCTTATAGAATTCTTCCTCCATAGGATAAAGTATAGAAAACTTTTTAGGAGGAAAAAAATGTTTATCTGGGTGCTCCCATTCAAAATACATAAGCTTCTTTAGCCATGAATGGATAGGAAAGGTATCAACAGATTGGGGAGGCTTTAGCGATTCCAAACCAGAGGTGGGCTCATCGACTGACTGCGTTACAGACAGCAAAAAAGTTGAGCGGACCAATTTAGTGAGGGAGTGTACCAACAGTCTCTCCTGTGAGGCCGATTCTTCCATATTAGGATCTTCGGAAGAGGAGTCATCAGCCTCTTCCTGATCTTTTGAGAGAATTTCATGATCTCTCACCCCTTGTTCCTTAGTATGAGGGTCCTGAGCAATGGACGGGGATCTGCTACGCTTAGGCCCACTATGGGAAGCGAATAAAGCATCAATCTTTTGTTCCAAATTTGAAATGGTAGAAGAAAAAAAATCTCCTCAGTGACATATATAGGGGCTGTAGTGTAAAGAGCTGCTGCAACACCAGTCCCCCCTGATGGCTCACTTTGATCGGCCACATCATATGTATGATATGGATCTAGGTTGTCGTGAAACAGACCCTCTAGAACCCTTTGAGATGTTCCTTGTCCCCCTTCTGCTCATAGCCTAATGCACAAAGCAGAGTCACTACCAGAAGGAATGCATACACTGCTTGGGCTATAGTCCAGCACAATTGCTGCTATTAATGCCCAGCTTGATGCAGCAGTAAAAAATGTGTCAAAGGAAATGCCTGTCATACTAAACCTGTTAACGCCACCTTTTGCTCTTGTGTCCCTCCACAGCCTGCAGTAACACACAAAGGTGCTTTTAAAACTTTGCCTCCTCGTGTAGGGCGTTGGAGAACGACAACGCCACTAAGCCCCACCCCACCATGTTGCCTAGGCTCTTCCCCCTTTCCTTAAAATAAAGCTTTTTCCCCCACAAGCGGTGAACTACAGGTCCTCTCAGATCTACAGGAAGAAACAGCATGGCGCAGTGGGGCTGCAAGCTGCCGAGCGGCACGCTGATTGCACCAGTTTCTATGCCTTTTTTTTAAAGAAACTTTGGAGCGCTTATTCCCCCAAGAGAGGGGAGACTGTCAGCACAGGGGGGGCAATAAGCGGGGAGAACCCCCCTCAAGCTTATCGGAGGTACTGCTGTCTGGCTGGAGGAAGAAGCATCTCGGTTCTCTGACACAGCATGTTCATTCAGCGTGAGGCAGTGAGTGCTCAATGCAGGCCCCAGTGGTGACACATAGCCATGACAACATTTTACTGATTTTTAAAAAATTCAAAAAATTTCTTAGAAAACTCCCTTTACCTTTCCCGCTACAGGATTTTCTGTGGTAAACCAACAGACCCAATCTTCACCCTTCACGGAGGGTTCCGTTAAACCTTCAGGAGCCGGGGGTCCTCAGGAAACACACTATCCTGGACCTACAACAGCTAGTAAAACTTTATGGCCTTACTATCAAAAAGTACTGGATCCCGGGGTCCAGCTCTCTAAAAAGAGAAGCATTCACAGACAAAACCTAATTTCTTCAGATACAAGGCCCGGGTACCATTCAATTTGGCCAGAAGAGACACTTTGAATGGATCCGGTCAGCATGGCTAGCTCCAGAAAGTATTGCTCCAGTGGAGCTCAGCACAGCACATCTTTACTCGTGACCAACACCTTAGACACTGGCGAAAAAACTGAGGTACTCCCAGTAGTGGGAGGGGTTATATAGGGAGGGCACTTTTTGTCTTAGAGCGTGCCAGTGTCCATCACCTGAAGGTGGCCTATAACCCACATAGTAACTACTATGGCCCTGTGTCCCATGATGTACGATAAGAAAGAGGGTTTCCCCAGGCCAAGGCTTTCTCAGAAAGCATAATATCATGAAACCTACTTTGCTTCTGTCCGTGGAAAACGCCTGGGGCAGCATATCAAATTATATCTCAACCTGGATGAGAAACCTCTGCATTGGACTGGATGGCCCCCAAATCACTGGGGAAGTGGAGCAGAACCAGACATACCTCTTATAGAGGTAATATTTGAGGCGGGTGCCTGCACAGAGACTGGAGCAGCAGCAGGGTCGGCCTGCAACATAGGTTGTACCGTGGCAGCCACAGTGGGGGATTTCAGGTGAGCCGTGTGACTCAGGAGCATTTGTAACACCCTGGCAAACTGATCCATGCAGTGATCATCCAGTCTGGAAAAAATATTACCAACAAGTGGATTGACTGCATCTTCTAAATTCATGGCCTTCGCCTACTGTCAGAAACCATAAAATCAGGCCAAGACAGAAGTACAGTTAAATCACACTTGTTTAATAATAAAAGTAAAAAGAACAAACGTAGTCAAAACATAGCCAAAGTTCAGTAACCGGAATGGATAGTCAGCCAGGCCAGAGGTCAGGGATCAATGTAGTGGAACAGCAAGCAGGATCTGGAGCCAGAAGGGATGTCAGCAAAGCAAGTCTTGAACAGGATCCCAGGAGATAGTTTCTGTGATGTTGACCAAGGCGAAGGCAGAGAGCCTATAGACTGGACGGCTTAAGTAGGCAGGACTGACGAGCAGGATATCATCAACATCTGAGTTACTGTGGAGAAATAGGTGCTGGCAATTAGCCAACAGCTGAGTGGCCAGCTCAGAGAAGGAAGGGCTGAGCCAAGCCCTGACATATCCTTAAGAATTGCTGACAACTATGTAGTATGAGGGCAGACCTAATTGGTTATAAACTGTATAGACTGCTTAAAGGATCCCTGGCACTATATCGTTTTTGGTAAATAGGGGGTAGAGTTCCAAAGGGATGAAGCTAAGGGGAAAATAATACTGGGAGTATGCTATAGGCCCCCTAACCTGAAGGGAGGAGGGGAAGACAGATCTATCACAATTTGGATTAACAGCAAGGATTGGAAGTGTTATAATGGGGGATTTTAATTATCCAGACAGACTGGGCGGAGGGAATCAAGCATTCTTCTATGGCTCACCAGTTCCTAAATACCTTGCAGGACAATTTCATGGTTCAGAAGGTAGATGCAGCAACTAGAAATAAAGCGTTACTGGATCTACTGATTACCAACAATACAGACCTGATCATGGATGTGGAAATACGGGACAATTTAGGAAACAGTGATCACAGGTCAATTGGCTTCAGTAAAAAAATCACACAAATAGGAAACATAAGGGGAATACAAAGACCCTGAATTTCAAAAATGCCAACTTCACTAAACTACGAACCTTGTTTGAAGGCATGAATTGGGATAAAATCTTAGGAACAAAGAACACGGGGGAGAGGTGGGTTTGCTTTAAGAGCATATTAAATAAGGGCATTAGCCAATGCATCTCATTGGGTAATAAATTTAAAAGAGCGAACAAAAGTGCTGGATGGCTTAACTCCAATATAAAACTGCATATAAAAGCAAGGAAGAAGGCATTCAAAAAATACAAGGTTGAGGGATCATCATCATCAGCATTCAGACTTTATAAAGAATGCAACAAGAAATGTAAGGGTGCAATTAGGGCGGCTAAGATAGAACACGAAAGACACATAGCGGAGGAGATCAAAAAAATCCCAAGAAATTCTTTAAGTATGTAAACCATAAAAAAGGGAGGACAGATCATATTAGCCCCATAAAGAATGAGCAAATATCTGGTTACAAAGGAGGGTGGGATGACAAAGGTATTGAATTTATTCTTCTCAGTCTTCACGAGGGAATTGAGGGGCTTCAGTAACCAAAACTTCAGTGTTCATCCTTATGACATATCACAGGAAGCACCTCCATGGTTAACAGAATTAAAATTAGACTTGAGAAACTTAACATTAATCACCGAAACCAGATGGCTTCCATCCGAGGGTACTTAGGGTCAGTCAAGTAATTGCCAGACCATTGTTCCTAATTTTTACTGACAGTCTTCTGACTGGAATGGTACCAGGTGATTGGAGAAAAGCCAATGTAGCACCAATATTTAAAAAGTGCCCAAATTACATCCCTGGGAATTACAGACCAGTAAGCCTAACATTAATAGTATGGAAGCTCTTGGAGGGGATGATAAGGGACTATATACAAGATTTTAGTAACGAGAACGATATCATTAGCAGTAATCAGCATGGATTCATGAAGAATCCTTCTTGCCAAACAGATCTATTAACCTTCTATGAGGTGGTGAGTTGGCATCTAGATAAAGGAAGGCCCATAGATGTGGTGTATCTGGATTTTGCAAAAGCATTTGTCACAGTTCCCCATAAAAGTTTACTGTACAAAATAAGGTCCATTGGCATGGACTAAAGGGTGAGTTCATGGATTGAAAACTGGCTACAAGGGTGAGTTTAGAGGGTGGTGATAAATGGGGAGTACTCAGAATGGTCAGAGATGGGTAGTGGGGTCCCCCCAGGGTTCTGTGCTGGGACCAATCCTATCTATTTTGTTCATAAACAACCTGGAGAATGGGGTAAACAGCTCAATCTCTGCATTTGTGGACGATACTAAGCCAAGTAGGGCAATAACTTCTCCGCAGGATGTGGAAACCTTGAATACATGGCAAATGAGGTTTAATGTAGAAAAATGTAAAATAATGCATCTGGGTGGCAAACATATGAATGCAATCTATACACTGGGGGGAGAACCTCTGAGGGAATCTAGGAGTGAAAAGGACATGGGGGTCCTAGTAGATGATAGGCTCAGCAATGGCATGCAATGCCAAGCTGCTGCTAACAAAGCAAACAGAATATTGGCATGCATTAAAAAGGGGATCAACTCCAGAGATAAAACGATAATTCTCCCACTCTACAAGACTCTGGTCCAGCCGCACCTAGAGTATGCTATCCAGTTCTGGGCACCAGTCCTCAGGAAGGATGTACTGGAAATGGAGCGAGTACAAAGAAGGGCAACTGATATCCTCCAGACCCTTTATTAGCTTAATTATGAGGAAAGGTTGCGAGCACTGAACTTATTCTCTCTGGAGAAGAGGGGATATGATTTCAATTTATAAATATCGTACTTGACCCCACAATGGGGATAAAACTTTTTCACAGAAGGGAGTTTAACAAGACATGTGGCCACTCATTAAAATGAGAAGAAAAGAGGTTTAACCTTAAACTACGTAGAGGGTTCTTTACTGTAAGTGCGGCAAGGATGTGGAACTCCCTTCCACAGGTGGTGGTCTAAGCGGGGAGCATCGATAGTTTCAAGAAACTATTAGATAAGCACCTGAATGACTGCAACATACAGGGATATACAATGTAATACTAATACTGAATATAATCACACACATAGGTTTGACTTGATGGACTTGTGTCTTTTTTTCAACCTCTACTATGTAACTATATGTATTGCTGGCAATTTAAATCTAATTTCATTCATTTTTATTTTCTTCAGAAATATCAGTTTTGCTGCAGTAGGTACCCAGGCCCCCATACTCTTTTTATGGATAACAACTTGTATATAAGTCTTCATAATGGGGACTTTTTGATTTTTCAAGTTAGAGTCCCATAGACTTTAATAGGGTTCGCCGTTCGGGTCAGAATTTTTCCCCTGTCCGGGAGTTCTGGTGTGAACTGAACAGGGGGGTGTTCGGCCCATCTCTACATATCAATGCACAAGACCACTTTGCTAAAAGCTTAAAGCTAAAGTGTAGTGTTGTTTCCCCCTCCTGCATGCAAATAAAATCTTACTTTTGCTTTTCAAGATAGCTGCTGCAGATTTCAAGGGTTATTGTGAAGATGTAAGTTGGCAAAGAATGGAGAATAATCAGTTTTAACAGGAGAGGGCTTTCTACAAGTGTGGGAAAAGGGAAGACTTTAATCTATAATACACTTTAGATAGTTACTTTTGTAAATGAACACATGCATTTTCTTGTGCATTAGGATATAATTGTTCGGTAGTAATAGAATGCAACTAGCTGTTATGAGAAAGGCAAAATGACAATTCTTCCTTTGTATACAATGATTAACGGTGCCCATTTAATTATACCTACTGTATTAACCATAGTAATACATAGTTAACAACAACAGGCTAAAGAAATGTCAGTCCAATGGTTTTGCATTTTGGTCCTTTCTAAGCATTGTGCATTTCTTCTCCTTTAACTGTTCCTGGTTAGTTCATTATTTATATTGAAAGAAGACAATGCAGGGCCAAAACCTAAGCACGAATGGCCACTTTTATAAACTTTAAAACAATAAAAAATAATCAAACTGATTAATGAACAAAGTGATGTGTGGTGCAGGAAGTTAAACCCATTGTGTTGAATATTATATAACCTCACCTTTCTGGTAAATCATACAGGTTTGGGGGGCTAGGTAATGCCGTTTTCAGTGTTTCAATGCTTGTGATTTTTGATAGCCAGGAAATTATTTTTGATGAAAAGGTTCCTACATATATCATAAGAAAGAAAAAGAAAAGTATTAGTTTGTAAAAAAAAAAAAAAAAAAAAAATAAAGACAGGTGAATTTGTAAAGAGCAAAACCAAACTGAACTCAGATTTGAACAATTATTAATGTCATAATGTGGTATATGAATGTAAGATGTGTAATAGAATTGGAATTCTTGTGGTTTATGTTCAAGTACTCCAAAGATGATGATAAATTACTCACCCGCTTATTAGGTATAAAACTTGCTCCAATACTCCACAAGAGCCGGTTCGATGTATTTTATTACTTTAGGCGAAAAGATGGCTCCCCCACTTGCCTACTTATTTTCCCTTTTCCTTTCTTAGTCGCTTATTGTACAAAAATTTTATTGCCTATTTGGTTCAACTGCAATTCCAGATGTTGCTGAGGTGACATTTTCTTAGACTAAGGACATACATGATTATACTGGATACTGAGCTGAATTAGCCTAAACTTTAGATTGCAACTTGTTATTCAAAATTACACTGTTGAAGCCATGTTTTTTGTAAAGAAAGGACATTGGCTAGATCTCTTTGCATATGTAAAGATATGTATATTGGCCTTCAATAGAAATGTATTGTGATAAAAAAAAAGAAATGGAATTCGTGTACACTTTGGAGGTGTTTAAATACACTTTGGGATAAAAACAGAGCTTAAGCTGCTTTAAAAAAACACACACACACACACACACACACACACAGAAGATCATGATAGATCAAGAAAGGTTCAAAATCTGAGTTTTTATTATTATTTACTGGGTAAATTTACCTAAACTTCCTGGTGCATTAGCAATATTGAAAGTTTTTTTTTATGCTTTTAACTGTATGTTCTTGATTTAATAGGCAAACTGTAAACGCAGAATTGCTTTGTTAAAATATTTTGCATGACTCGTAAAATTGGATTTGCACAGCTATGTCATGCATTAAAGAGGAAGTAAACCCTGATGGGCTTTACTTCCTCTTTATTTCCCTGCAAAGGTAAAGCATAATGGGCTACTATGCACCGCATAGTAGCCCATTATGTGTCACTTACCTGAAAACGAAGCCTGCAATGTCACCGATGTCCCCACTAGCAGCGAGCGTCCATCTTTAGCCCTTTTCCTTCCAGGGCCGCGAACTCTGGCTCTGTGACTGGCCGGAGTGCATGACTTCACTCCTGCGCATGCCCACAGGTCATGGCATGAACCCCTTTAGAAATGGCACAATCTGCCCTTTCTAAAGTGCACATGCACCGTAGACATTGCACACCTTTATTGCAAGTATCTCCTAAACTGTGGAGGTTTAGGAGATATTTCCAGCACCTACAGGTAAGCCTTAATATAGGCTTACCTGTAGGTAAAAGTGGTTGTACAGGGTGTACGTACAATGCATTAGGGCAGCCTATTAATTTCAATGGGATGACAAATCTTTAAGATGAACCAAAAAAGGTGCATGCACTGAATTGTAGGTGCATTGGTAAGGTGTGTTGGGGTGAATGAATAATAAGAAAAGAATACAGCTTTATAGTATTAAGGTGATAGTAAATGTATTCATTTCCAAACGCAAGGAGTTTCTCTTAAAATTTACCCTAGGCTTACACCTATGCATTTTTTTGTGCGTTTTGCAGAAATGCACTACAGTCCCTTTAACATAGTTTCCTATGTTACACATTCACATCTATGCATTTTTCAGCAGGTGCATTTTTGGAAAGGGTCAGCAGCAGATTGCGTTTTGTGTGTAATAGACTTCAATGGACCCGCACCAAAAACACATTTGTTGCGTTTTTACGTTCATTCTTTTAAAATAACAAATTATGAATAGCTGGTTAAGGAGTGAGCCAAGAAGCCGGCTGGCATGACCTTCACAACTGATGTGTCACCAGTAGGGATGAGCCGAACACCCCCCGGTTCGCGGCAGAACATGCGAACAGACCAAAAATTTGTGCGAACACACGAACCCCGTTAAAGTCTATGGGACTCGAATGTGAAAAATCAAAAGTGCTAATTTTAAAGGCTAATATGCAAGTTATTGTCATAAAAAGTGTTTGGGGACCCGGGTCGTGCCCCAGGGGACATGTATCAATGCAAAAAAAGTTTTAAAAATGACCGTTTTTTCGGGAGCAGTGATTTTAATAATGCTTAAAGTGAAACAATAAAAATGTAATATTACTTTAAATATCATGCCTGGGGGTGTCTATAGTATGCCTGTAAAGTGGCGCATTTTTCCCGTGTTTAGAACAGTCCCTGCACAAAATGACATTTCTAAAAGGAAAGAAAGTCATTTAAAACCTCTTGCGACTGTAATGTAATATTGCCACCCCCCGCCCATTACCAGGCCCTTTGGGTCTGGTATGGGTATTAAGGGGAACCCCACACCCAAATAAAAAAAAGGTGTGGGACCCCCAGGCCCTATATACTCTAAACAGCAGTATACAGGCGATCCCCAGGTTACAAACAAAATAGGGACTGTAGGTTTGTTCTTAAGTTGAATCTGTTTGTAATTTGGAACAGGCACATTTTTTAAGTGTAGCTCCAGGCCAAAAATCTATTTTTAAGCTTTTTGGATAATATAGGGCAGCGTTATCACCTTTTTTTGCTGTCTGTGCCCCTGTTCAGAAGGTTTCACCTCACTTTCTGTCCCAATGACAATTGGATTTTGAAAATTTTGGGTTATTAGGGAAACAAGGATTGGTGATAAAGCATCAGTGGAGACACCTTTTTCCCATATTAACTCTTACAGGAGAGAATTTCCCTTCCTAGGGGTAGATTTCCTCTCACTTCCTGTTGACTCCCTCTGTTTGTAAGTAGGAGTTGTTTGTAAGTCCGATGTTTGAAAATAGGGGACCGCCTGTATATACTATACAGTCTGCTCTATACACTCTGCTGAAAATTGGGCCAAAGGTGTTGGTGGTACCAGAACACTGTAAGACCTCACGGTTACTCTTGGTGGGCGCTGAAACAGGCCCTGCTGTGAAATTTTATATCAAGAATTGTAATTACATGCCCTTGTTAAACAAGGGAAGAAAAATTGGGCCTTAGGCGGTGGTGGTGGCACAACACTGTAAAGTCTCACAGATACTCTTGTTGAGAGCAGGAATGGGCCCTGCTGTGAAATATTAGATCAAAAATTGTAATTACAATACAGTGCAGCCAGAGTGCAGTTGCTGCTACTTTTCTGGTGGTGTACACGGTACACAATACAGTGTAGTGCGGTGTTGCAAAACAAAATATACATCATGTCCAGAAGGCCATCAAGGAGAGGCAGACGCTCACAGGCCACTAAAAGAGGGCAAGCAGGCTCTGTGTCTACGGTCAACAGTGCTGGTCATGGACATGGCACATCCTCTGCTGGTGGCCGCGGGGCACACTTTTCCTTTTTTTCTGCTGCTGGCCGTGTTATTGAGCCAGAACATGCAGAAGAGTTGGTGGAGTGGATAACAAAGCCGTCCTCATCCTCCTCATCCTCTGTTACCCAGGCTCAGAGTATTTTTCCTTCCTACGCAGCTGCCAAAGTGGCCTATTCCACCGGCTCCTTGTCAACAGTAACTCCTTCCATAGCCCAACCATCATGCATGGAGGAGTCCCCCAAACTATTCAACCACAGTGTGGGGTACATGCTGCTGGAGGATGCGCAGCAATTTGAAGGCTCTGATGTTGGTTCCCAGGTTGAGGAAGGGAGTAACGTGAGCCTAGAGAGAGGGGGTGCCCAAGGAGGACAAGAAACTGGCAGTCATGTTCCCTCAGCTGCAGCATAGTGCCAAGTTTGCTCCAGTGATGAGGAGGGAGGGGATGATGAGGTCACTGACTCTACTTGGGTGCCTGATAGAATAGAGTAGGAGGAGGCACAATGCCAATGAGGCAGGATGTCCTCTAGGGGGCAGCTTAAGGGCAGCCACCCTACTGAAATCACACTGCAGAGCTCTGCCGGTGCAGGGCGCTGCTGACTCCCCACCAATTTTGAAAAGTTCCTTGGTGTGGGCCTTTTTGGACAGGTGTGCAGCAGATCACACCATTGCGGTTTGCAGCCTATGTCTGAAGCGGATCAAGCGTGGCCACAACAGCAGCCGTTTGGGCATCACATGCTTGACCAGACATATGACGACCTCCCATCTAGTCTTTTTCCCATAAACTATATTTAAGATTTAATATCTCTCAGATATGATTTGGGTTAAATGAGAGTTCTTTGACCATGAGTGAAAGCTTTAACAAAACAACAACATTTATTGGTGAGTAGTTGAAAGTCTATCTAATACACAGCCATCTATCTATAGTCTACACCAGTGATTCTCAACCAGGGTTCTGTGGAACCCTAGGGTTCCTCCAGAGGTTTCTAGGGGTTCCTTAAGCATTGGGCAATTTCTGCCTATCAGATAAGTTCCCACTGTTCCCAAGATCCCATTGATATTTTTAGCTATGTGTAAGGAGGTCATTCTTCCCAATGACCACAAGTGTAAGGACCATTCTTCCCAATGACCATCACACTAATGTATCGTGAATTTTAGATTACTAATTTTTAGCAAGGGTTCCCAGAGACCGGAGAACTATTTCAAGGTTTCCTCTGTATTGAAAAGGTTGAGAAAGGCTGGTCTACACCAAGGAAGAAAATATTAGGTTAAAATAAGAGAATTACATGAAGGAATACAGAGTATATTCCTGAAAACATTAATCTGCAAACATATTTAGTTACAAGTAAAATGCAGACCTTTCCCATAATTACCCTTTGCACCAAGGTTCCATTCTGATGGTTGCACTCCCATAAAAGTGTGTGTTCCCCTCCCATCTAGTTTGTGTATATCATTACAGGCTGATGCCTCATTGGTTGGCATAACATGGCTCTGATTGGTGAGTTTCCCTATTCCTGGTTAAGGACTGGCTATATCTCCAATCCCTATACTTTGCATAAGTGAGCCCTCTTTAATACAAATCCTTGTGACTATTCTGAGCAGGAGCTTATCTTGAATTTTCCCGGGAAGTTAAGTATTGATTATGGGTTGGCCTCCCTTCATTGCATATCCCAGCATGGGATCCTTTGAAATGAGTATGTGTAAAACAATGAGGTTTGTATCCCATTGTTTGTATACACAAGACTAGGCATCGACTTGTCTGGTCTACCAGAGATTTCTGTGAAGATAATATGAAGATAATATGTTCCGCCCTACATAGATAAATTAAATATATTCATTAAATATAAATAAATTAAATATAAATGAAATACAAATGAAATATATTCATAATTCCAATATTTTACAGCTATTAATGTAGATTTCACATAAACTCATAAGGCAACAAGTCCGTTGGCAACAGCACTTGAAAGACCCACATCAAAGAAAAAGGCAGACTTCTCCTTGCTCCTCATTTGGGACCAACCCTACTCCTGTCCCTCGAAAACCTGCACTGAGAAGAATTAAGGTATAGCAATAGGTGTCCTAAGTACTTGCAGCCAATCTGCTAGCAGTACACCACCATCTGATTTTAGCAGGCAAATTTCCCTACCCCAGTTGTTAAACCGTAAAAAGAAATTCAGTCTCAGCCATCCACATGCTCACAATTTGAATGCTAGATTGAATGCCAGCTTGGCCAAATTGCTAGCACTGCAACTACTGCCTTTTTAAGCTGGTAGACTCTGCTCCCTTTCGTGAATTTGTGGAATATGCTGTACCTCAGTTGCAGGTTCCAAAACACCATTTCTTTTCATGGAAGGCCATTCCAGATCTCTACCGGAATGTGGAAGCCAATGTTTTTGTCTTGTTGGACAGGGCAGTCAGCAGTAAGGTGTATATTACCACAGACTCATGGTCTAGCAGGCATGGGCAAGGATGTTACCTTTCCTTCATGGCGCACTGGGTAACTGTGCTGGCAGCTGGGAAGGATGCTATACAGGGTTCAGTATTGTTGGAGCTTGTTCCACCACGCCTCCAAAATACTAGCGGTGATTCTGCCACAGCTCCCTCCTCCACCCCCTCCTCTTCTTCTTCCTCTATGGCCTCTTCTGCAGATTTGTTCTCTGAACCAGCGGTGCTCCGTAAGTGTTCAAGGGGCTACGCAAGCACTCAGGCAAAAAGATGCCATGCGGTGCATGAGTTACATAGTTACATAGTAGTTGAGGTTGAAAAAAGACACAAGTCCAACCTGTGTGTGATTATACAGTGGGGACGGAAAGTATTCAGACCCCCTTAAATTGTTCACTCTTTGTTATATTGCAGCCATTTGCTAAAATCATTTAAGTTCATTTTTTTCCTCATTAATGTACACACAGCACCCCATATTGACAGAAAAACACAGAATTTTTGACATTTTTGCAGATTTATTAAAAAAGAAAAACTGAAATATCACATGGTCCTAAGTATTCAGACCCCTTGCTGTGACACTCATATATTTAACTCAGGTGCTGTCCATTTCTTCTGATCATCCTTGAGATGGTTCTACACCTTCATTTGAGTCCAGCTGTGTTTGATTATACTGATTGGACTTGATTAGGAAAGCCACACACCTGTCTATATAAGACCTTACAGCTCACAGTGCATGTCAGAGCAAATGAGAATCATGAGGTCAAAGGAACTGCCTAAAGAGCTCAGAGACAGAATTGTGGCAAGGCACAGATATGGCCAAAGTTACAAAAAAATTCTGCTGCACTTAAGGTTCCTAAGAGCATAGTGGCCTCCAAAATCCTTAAAGGAAGATGTTTGGGATGACCAGAACCCTTCCTAGAGCTGGCCATCTGGCCAAACTGAGCTATCGGGGGGAGAAGAGCCTTGGTGAGAGAGGTAAAGAAGAACCCAAAGATCACTGTGGCTGAGCTCCAGAGATGCAGTCGGGAGATGGGAGAAAGTTGTAGAAAGTCAACCATCCGTGCTGTGCGTGCACACTTGGATGCTCTGCAAGTCGCGCTCCTTCCTTTTTTGTTTGGTGAGGAAGGAGCACGACTTGCAGAGCATCCAAGTGCACACGTTCATGAAACGCATCCATTTTTGATGACGTCTTTCCCCTGCTGCCAGCCATCCACCGTGTTCCAAGCCCCGTCCTGAGGCTGCTCTTCCAGAGCCGGCGTTTAACATCATTTGGAAGATCCCCGGTCATCGTACACAGCACGGATCTTGTCACAGGATGTGGGAACGTCATCTCGACTTTCTGATACCATGATTTTCATTTTTATGCTACATGTGAGTTGATCTTACGTTAAATTGATTTTTAAAAAACGACTGCACCCAGAGGCGCCTCTCCACTTGTATAATATCAGATAGTGCAGCGCTAAAATCCAAATACAACATGTAAAAACATAAATTCAGTCCATAAAGGGGATAAAATGTCTTCAAGTGCGAACGAACACCCGTAGGTAGAGAAGTGGTTCAGGCAGCCCTCCACCAAAGGATAAGATGGCCTCTCACCTGGGGGAATGGACCCTTTAATTACAGAGGGTCAAAAATCGCCTTATAATTGTAATCACACAAGATGCAGCATCCGTCAGGGTACAGGTGACACACACTCCAGTAAGACCATAGGGCTCCGGAATCAATCTCTCCAATGGGGCCGGGACATGAAACAGAATGGCAAAGAAATAGTGCTCTCTGTTTGCAAACTATTTATTATAAAAAGTTCAAAATGTACACTCACAAAGGAAACACTCAATAGTGCATGTCAGCAGTCAAATAAGGAGAAACCTCCGTGTAGCTGTGTGGACGAGCGGCGGCCGCGGGTGACGTCACGGCGTATCCTCGTTCTGGACGCGTTGCGTCCCAGTGGGCGGGGACTTCATCAGCAGATGAGGACACGTCGTGGGCACCCGCGCTATATACAAGGTAAGTAACCATGACAACGGAAAGACATGGTAAAATCAACCGATCGCTAAACCCGGAAGTCAATCCGGGCGTGACCCCTCTTAATGATTTGCAGAAAACGGAATTCAAGAATCCCACACATATTACTGCTAAAAAAAGGGGGGGTTTGTGAAAATGCAGTAAGATGCATAAATCTAAAAGGAGAAGTGCACAGAACTGAAATATGTGGAATCAAAATTGCTAATAGTCATCTTCGAGCACATAATGAATATATGGCATATATGACAGTCAACCGCGGCTACCTTCATCCACACTGATCCACACTATTGCAATATGCCCAAAAGTAATACATACAATCAAATGTATACAATATTCAATCTAATACGTTCTGATGTTAAAAACACTCAACGGTCCGATATAAAGCAGTTGGTGTCAAAATCCACGTTTAACCCTTCAGGGCAGAGAACCCTGGTTTCAAAGATCCAGTATGATTCTCTTTTACTCAATTGTCTTAGAAAATTGCCACCCCTCCAATGCCTAGTAACCCTTTCTATGCCCCAAAATTTTAGGCTTTTTGGGTTTTGATGGTGATGTAGTTTGAAATGACGAGATACATTGTGGGTTTTGAGGCCTTTTTTAATATTATTAATATGCTCAGCAAGCCTCACGTGTAGGGGTCTCGATGTTCTCCCGATATACTGGAGCCCGCACTCCAGCATATACACGACCCCTACCGTGTCACAAGTTATCAGCTGTTTTATCTCGTATTCCTTATTTGTGGCAGATGCCAGAATCTTCTTTCTTTTCTTTATGTTTCCCTTAGCATGTTTACAAGGGACGCATTTGCCACACGCATAGAAACCTCCCAGGAAAGAAAAAAGCCTGTGAGAGCGAGGAACGGGAGGGTTGAGTACACTGGGAGCCAAACGGTCCCTCAATGATGGGGCTTTCCTATATATAAATTGGGGGCGGTCCGGTAAAACGGGGCCTAAGATTTTATCCTGTTTTAAGATAGGCCAGTTTTTTACAACTACTTTTTCAAAGGTGCGGTATTGCACATTGTAATCAAGCACCATCTTAAAATTATGGTTGATTCCCCCAGCCTCCCTTACGGTGTTAGAAACTAAAACATCCCTATCCATAGTTTTTACTCTCATAACCTCCTTCTCTAACAATGAACGGTCATACCCTTTCTGTTCAAACCTAGAAGTTAAAATATGTGACTGCGAGATAAAATCATCGTCACGAGTACAGTTCCTGCGCAACCTAATATACTGCCCCCTGGGGATGTTACACAACCAAGATTGATGATGACAACTCCCCAGGGGGATGTATGAATTGCGGTCAGTGGGCTTGAAATAATTGGTCATCACAAAGTGATCATGTGCAACACTAATGGTCAAATCAAGAAATACCACCTTTTCAGGGTCAATGGTCCAGGTGAGGACAATATTTTTTTGGTTGTTATTAAAGTAATTCTTGGTTAGACAAAAATTTAAACAACCCAAAAGAAATTCCTGATGCCTCCCTGATAAAGGTGAGGAGGACAATGCCCATTCTACAGAAGACATGGCATCCTGGTGACCAATGATAGTGTAAAGAGAACTGACATCCGCTGTTACCAAAAAAATGGGTGATGCACACTCCGAACCTTCCAAGATCTGAATAATGTGCTTGGTGTCTTTTAAAAAGGCAAGAGTTTTGGTAACAAGCGGTTGTAAGAAAAAGTCTATGTATTGCCCTAACCTTGCTGATACTGAGTCGATCCCATTAACAATGGGTCGACCAGGGGGATTAACTGTGTCTTTATGGATTTTGGGCAAAAAGTAAATAATAGGCGTTCTGCAAAACAAAGGATCTAAATACATTGCTTCCTTCCTATTGAGGATTTTTTGGTCCTTACCATCCTCTATGATCGCATGTAACTCATCCTTATACGAAAGCATAGGGTCTTTATCAGGGAGGCATCAGGAATTTCTTTTGGGTTGTTTACATTTTTGTCTAACCAAAAATTACTTTTGGTATGACAAAGAGTACTATTTGCAAACTAGGGGAGTAGCAATGGGGGCTCACTTTGCTCCCAGTGTGGCTAATATATTTATGGCCCACTGGGAGGAAGAGGCTGTTTTTCATAATAAACCCCCAGAGCTTATCTGTTACCGTCGATTTATCGATGATCTTATCCTTGTTTGGAAGGGTGATAGAGACAAACTGAATATGTTTATTGAGACTCTTAATAACAACCAAAAAAATATTGTCCTCACCTGGACCATTGACCCTGAAAAGGTGGTATTTCTTGATTTGACCATTAGTGTTGCACATGATCACTTTGTGATGACCAATTATTTCAAGCCCACTGACCGCAATTCATACATCCCCCTGGGGAGTTGTCATCATCAATCTTGGTTGTGTAACATCCCCAGGGGGCAGTATATTAGGTTGCGCAGGAACTGTACTCGTGACGATGATTTTATCTCTGTAAAGAGGGGGGAATTTTGGGACTTTATATGAGGCCAGGGCATCCGCTGTAGGTGGCCTCCATCCCTTTTTGAATAAACAAAAAAAAGAGGAGAAGTTGGGACTTTATATGAAGCTTGCGGCCGAATAGAACAACATGAGCAGAGAATGACTGGTGGGTGTACAGAAATAATGATAGTTAGCCCAGTCACATAGTGTTATGGCATGTACATAGTAACATAACATGAACCAGTATCCTGATTATACCATTTATTAGATATAGCAATCATATCGTGACAAAAATAACATAGGTAACATGAGTGGTACATGACATTAACAACATAGTAAAAGGAGAGGGCGGCCACCAGATATACATTTCTGTGTTCACGCATTATAATAAGTTCATAAAATAATTGGTAAAGGCCAATATGAAAAAGTAAAATCATAAACATATGGTAGAATATCACTCTTGGATGAAATTGGTATTAAGGGCATCTCTATAGCTCGACGCGTTTCATGGATACCTCCAATCTTCAGGAGCAGATGCAATAATCTATAAACATAACATATGATAAGTTGGTAAAACTGGCCGATTGAACAAAGGGGAATTGCCACATACAGGGGCTAGAGAGGCAAGGAGAGCAGAAATATAGATGAATGGTAACGATGTTGAAAATATATGGCACCCGTAGACAACTTACAATTGAGCTGTGATGGCATGCGACGGCGCAATGGGCCCGGACCCGCTGGGGAACAAGCATCCTCCCGGGAGCTGAGGCGGCGCAACCCATGGACAAGAGTGAAGAAATAACGTGTGGGAGGGAGATGACTGAGGGGTGACAGCCCAATTACCTGGAAGGTAAAGAGTGTAAACAAAAAAGTAAAATAATATAAAAATAAAAATAATATAAATAATAATAAAAATAAAAATAATAAAAATGGTAAAAAAAGGGGGGTAATACTGATGTATGTTGGAAAAAAGGGGTGATAAAAGGTGGGGAAGATCACATGATAATTCATGATGGTATACCAGTAATAACTATAGTATAGGTGTTGTAACAAAAGTGGGGTGATCTAAGTGATAAGATGTCAGATGGTGCTCCATAATAGTGCAGTAATAATAAAAAATGCACTGGCTACTAATCAAACTACCAAAAAATGTATAGGTGTAATGGGGATTGTGTAGAAGGGTGATTACCTGAATATAGCGTGAGTAACCGTGTGGCCTGACCGGTGATGCTGTAGCGGTAGACACCGCTCAACAGGGATCCAACCATTCCACACGGGGTGGAGTGTAGATGTAGTCCCAGGTGTCCAATGGGTGTCCGCCAACGTCACGCAGGACGGCTGACTGGGGGAGGAGGCATCCGTACCCGAGCGGAAAACGTCCGCCCGGTATAAGGCGCCAATTTTCCCACCAAGAGCCGCCCAGATAGAAACAGCGGCACGCAGCGTCATGACGTCATCGCAACGTCACACGCGGGACCCTGAGTGCGTGGCGTCGATGCGCAGTGAGGACATCCACCCGATCGCCTGCGTCAACTAGGGCGGAGGGGGAAGGGGAGGGTCCCAAGTGCGCATCGCAGCTCCCGGGAAGGAAAACCCCCAAAGTGGTGCCCAACGGCCCAGTCCACCATCACACACAACCACAGACATCAAGAAGGAGTGTATCCATCTGGGAACATAGCAGAGTAATTAAATAAAGTCTCTCTCCAAAACCCCTCAGGAATACAGACTATTGGCCAGAAACTTCAAGAGAGATATATAGTATTAATTGTAATAAATAAGCTAATAATGGACAATACCAAGAGTTGGGAATATAATAAGTAGTCGGGAACGCAAGCTTCCATCCCTAATATATGTATGTAAAGAGGGGGGAATTTTGGGACTTTATATGAGGCCAGGGCATCCGCTGTAGGTGGCCTCCATCCCTTTTTGAATAAACAAAAAAAAGAGGAGAAGTTGGGACTTTATATGAAGCTTGCGGCCGAATAGAACAACATGAGCAGAGAATGACTGGTGGGTGTACAGAAATAATGATAGTTAGCCCAGTCACATAGTGTTATGGCATGTACATAGTAACATAACATGAACCAGTATCCTGATTATACCATTTATTAGATATAGCAATCATATCGTGACAAAAATAACATAGGTAACATGAGTGGTACATGACATTAACAACATAGTAAAAGGAGAGGGCGGCCACCAGATATACATTTCTGTGTTCACGCATTATAATAAGTTCATAAAATAATTGGTAAAGGCCAATATGAAAAAGTAAAATCATAAACATATGGTAGAATATCACTCTTGGATGAAATTGGTATTAAGGGCATCTCTATAGCTCGACGCGTTTCATGGATACCTCCAATCTTCAGGAGCAGATGCAATAATCTATAAACATAACATATGATAAGTTGGTAAAACTGGCCGATTGAACAAAGGGGAATTGCCACATACAGGGGCTAGAGAGGCAAGGAGAGCAGAAATATAGATGAATGGTAACGATGTTGAAAATATATGGCACCCGTAGACAACTTACAATTGAGCTGTGATGGCATGCGACGGCGCAATGGGCCCGGACCCGCTGGGGAACAAGCATCCTCCCGGGAGCTGAGGCGGCGCAACCCATGGACAAGAGTGAAGAAATAACGTGTGGGAGGGAGATGACTGAGGGGTGACAGCCCAATTACCTGGAAGGTAAAGAGTGTAAACAAAAAAGTAAAATAATATAAAAATAAAAATAATATAAATAATAATAAAAATAAAAATAATAAAAATGGTAAAAAAAGGGGGGTAATACTGATGTATGTTGGAAAAAAGGGGTGATAAAAGGTGGGGAAGATCACATGATAATTCATGATGGTATACCAGTAATAACTATAGTATAGGTGTTGTAACAAAAGTGGGGTGATCTAAGTGATAAGATGTCAGATGGTGCTCCATAATAGTGCAGTAATAATAAAAAATGCACTGGCTACTAATCAAACTACCAAAAAATGTATAGGTGTAATGGGGATTGTGTAGAAGGGTGATTACCTGAATATAGCGTGAGTAACCGTGTGGCCTGACCGGTGATGCTGTAGCGGTAGACACCGCTCAACAGGGATCCAACCATTCCACACGGGGTGGAGTGTAGATGTAGTCCCAGGTGTCCAATGGGTGTCCGCCAACGTCACGCAGGACGGCTGACTGGGGGAGGAGGCATCCGTACCCGAGCGGAAAACGTCCGCCCGGTATAAGGCGCCAATTTTCCCACCAAGAGCCGCCCAGATAGAAACAGCGGCACGCAGCGTCATGACGTCATCGCAACGTCACACGCGGGACCCTGAGTGCGTGGCGTCGATGCGCAGTGAGGACATCCACCCGATCGCCTGCGTCAACTAGGGCGGAGGGGGAAGGGGAGGGTCCCAAGTGCGCATCGCAGCTCCCGGGAAGGAAAACCCCCAAAGTGGTGCCCAACGGCCCAGTCCACCATCACACACAACCACAGACATCAAGAAGGAGTGTATCCATCTGGGAACATAGCAGAGTAATTAAATAAAGTCTCTCTCCAAAACCCCTCAGGAATACAGACTATTGGCCAGAAACTTCAAGAGAGATATATAGTATTAATTGTAATAAATAAGCTAATAATGGACAATACCAAGAGTTGGGAATATAATAAGTAGTCGGGAACGCAAGCTTCCATCCCTAATATATGTATGTAAAGAGGGGGGAATTTTGGGACTTTATATGAGGCCAGGGCATCCGCTGTAGGTGGCCTCCATCCCTTTTTGAATAAACAAAAAAAAGAGGAGAAGTTGGGACTTTATATGAAGCTTGCGGCCGAATAGAACAACATGAGCAGAGAATGACTGGTGGGTGTACAGAAATAATGATAGTTAGCCCAGTCACATAGTGTTATGGCATGTACATAGTAACATAACATGAACCAGTATCCTGATTATACCATTTATTAGATATAGCAATCATATCGTGACAAAAATAACATAGGTAACATGAGTGGTACATGACATTAACAACATAGTAAAAGGAGAGGGCGGCCACCAGATATACATTTCTGTGTTCACGCATTATAATAAGTTCATAAAATAATTGGTAAAGGCCAATATGAAAAAGTAAAATCATAAACATATGGTAGAATATCACTCTTGGATGAAATTGGTATTAAGGGCATCTCTATAGCTCGACGCGTTTCATGGATACCTCCAATCTTCAGGAGCAGATGCAATAATCTATAAACATAACATATGATAAGTTGGTAAAACTGGCCGATTGAACAAAGGGGAATTGCCACATACAGGGGCTAGAGAGGCAAGGAGAGCAGAAATATAGATGAATGGTAACGATGTTGAAAATATATGGCACCCGTAGACAACTTACAATTGAGCTGTGATGGCATGCGACGGCGCAATGGGCCCGGACCCGCTGGGGAACAAGCATCCTCCCGGGAGCTGAGGCGGCGCAACCCATGGACAAGAGTGAAGAAATAACGTGTGGGAGGGAGATGACTGAGGGGTGACAGCCCAATTACCTGGAAGGTAAAGAGTGTAAACAAAAAAGTAAAATAATATAAAAATAAAAATAATATAAATAATAATAAAAATAAAAATAATAAAAATGGTAAAAAAAGGGGGGTAATACTGATGTATGTTGGAAAAAAGGGGTGATAAAAGGTGGGGAAGATCACATGATAATTCATGATGGTATACCAGTAATAACTATAGTATAGGTGTTGTAACAAAAGTGGGGTGATCTAAGTGATAAGATGTCAGATGGTGCTCCATAATAGTGCAGTAATAATAAAAAATGCACTGGCTACTAATCAAACTACCAAAAAATGTATAGGTGTAATGGGGATTGTGTAGAAGGGTGATTACCTGAATATAGCGTGAGTAACCGTGTGGCCTGACCGGTGATGCTGTAGCGGTAGACACCGCTCAACAGGGATCCAACCATTCCACACGGGGTGGAGTGTAGATGTAGTCCCAGGTGTCCAATGGGTGTCCGCCAACGTCACGCAGGACGGCTGACTGGGGGAGGAGGCATCCGTACCCGAGCGGAAAACGTCCGCCCGGTATAAGGCGCCAATTTTCCCACCAAGAGCCGCCCAGATAGAAACAGCGGCACGCAGCGTCATGACGTCATCGCAACGTCACACGCGGGACCCTGAGTGCGTGGCGTCGATGCGCAGTGAGGACATCCACCCGATCGCCTGCGTCAACTAGGGCGGAGGGGGAAGGGGAGGGTCCCAAGTGCGCATCGCAGCTCCCGGGAAGGAAAACCCCCAAAGTGGTGCCCAACGGCCCAGTCCACCATCACACACAACCACAGACATCAAGAAGGAGTGTATCCATCTGGGAACATAGCAGAGTAATTAAATAAAGTCTCTCTCCAAAACCCCTCAGGAATACAGACTATTGGCCAGAAACTTCAAGAGAGATATATAGTATTAATTGTAATAAATAAGCTAATAATGGACAATACCAAGAGTTGGGAATATAATAAGTAGTCGGGAACGCAAGCTTCCATCCCTAATATATGTATGTAAAGAGGGGGGAATTTTGGGACTTTATATGAGGCCAGGGCATCCGCTGTAGGTGGCCTCCATCCCTTTTTGAATAAACAAAAAAAAGAGGAGAAGTTGGGACTTTATATGAAGCTTGCGGCCGAATAGAACAACATGAGCAGAGAATGACTGGTGGGTGTACAGAAATAATGATAGTTAGCCCAGTCACATAGTGTTATGGCATGTACATAGTAACATAACATGAACCAGTATCCTGATTATACCATTTATTAGATATAGCAATCATATCGTGACAAAAATAACATAGGTAACATGAGTGGTACATGACATTAACAACATAGTAAAAGGAGAGGGCGGCCACCAGATATACATTTCTGTGTTCACGCATTATAATAAGTTCATAAAATAATTGGTAAAGGCCAATATGAAAAAGTAAAATCATAAACATATGGTAGAATATCACTCTTGGATGAAATTGGTATTAAGGGCATCTCTATAGCTCGACGCGTTTCATGGATACCTCCAATCTTCAGGAGCAGATGCAATAATCTATAAACATAACATATGATAAGTTGGTAAAACTGGCCGATTGAACAAAGGGGAATTGCCACATACAGGGGCTAGAGAGGCAAGGAGAGCAGAAATATAGATGAATGGTAACGATGTTGAAAATATATGGCACCCGTAGACAACTTACAATTGAGCTGTGATGGCATGCGACGGCGCAATGGGCCCGGACCCGCTGGGGAACAAGCATCCTCCCGGGAGCTGAGGCGGCGCAACCCATGGACAAGAGTGAAGAAATAACGTGTGGGAGGGAGATGACTGAGGGGTGACAGCCCAATTACCTGGAAGGTAAAGAGTGTAAACAAAAAAGTAAAATAATATAAAAATAAAAATAATATAAATAATAATAAAAATAAAAATAATAAAAATGGTAAAAAAAGGGGGGTAATACTGATGTATGTTGGAAAAAAGGGGTGATAAAAGGTGGGGAAGATCACATGATAATTCATGATGGTATACCAGTAATAACTATAGTATAGGTGTTGTAACAAAAGTGGGGTGATCTAAGTGATAAGATGTCAGATGGTGCTCCATAATAGTGCAGTAATAATAAAAAATGCACTGGCTACTAATCAAACTACCAAAAAATGTATAGGTGTAATGGGGATTGTGTAGAAGGGTGATTACCTGAATATAGCGTGAGTAACCGTGTGGCCTGACCGGTGATGCTGTAGCGGTAGACACCGCTCAACAGGGATCCAACCATTCCACACGGGGTGGAGTGTAGATGTAGTCCCAGGTGTCCAATGGGTGTCCGCCAACGTCACGCAGGACGGCTGACTGGGGGAGGAGGCATCCGTACCCGAGCGGAAAACGTCCGCCCGGTATAAGGCGCCAATTTTCCCACCAAGAGCCGCCCAGATAGAAACAGCGGCACGCAGCGTCATGACGTCATCGCAACGTCACACGCGGGACCCTGAGTGCGTGGCGTCGATGCGCAGTGAGGACATCCACCCGATCGCCTGCGTCAACTAGGGCGGAGGGGGAAGGGGAGGGTCCCAAGTGCGCATCGCAGCTCCCGGGAAGGAAAACCCCCAAAGTGGTGCCCAACGGCCCAGTCCACCATCACACACAACCACAGACATCAAGAAGGAGTGTATCCATCTGGGAACATAGCAGAGTAATTAAATAAAGTCTCTCTCCAAAACCCCTCAGGAATACAGACTATTGGCCAGAAACTTCAAGAGAGATATATAGTATTAATTGTAATAAATAAGCTAATAATGGACAATACCAAGAGTTGGGAATATAATAAGTAGTCGGGAACGCAAGCTTCCATCCCTAATATATGTATGTAAAGAGGGGGGAATTTTGGGACTTTATATGAGGCCAGGGCATCCGCTGTAGGTGGCCTCCATCCCTTTTTGAATAAACAAAAAAAAGAGGAGAAGTTGGGACTTTATATGAAGCTTGCGGCCGAATAGAACAACATGAGCAACAACAATAGGCGTTCTGCAAAACAAAGGATCTAAATACATTGCTTCCTTCCTATTGAGGATTTTTTGGTCCTTACCATCCTCTATGATCGCATGTAACTCATCCTTATACGAAAGCATAGGGTCTTTATCAGGGAGGCATCAGGAATTTCTTTTGGGTTGTTTACATTTTTGTCTAACCAAAAATTACTTTTGGTATGACAAAGAGTACTATTTGCAAACTAGGGGAGTAGCAATGGGGGCTCACTTTGCTCCCAGTGTGGCTAATATATTTATGGCCCACTGGGAGGAAGAGGCTGTTTTTCATAATAAACCCCCAGAGCTTATCTGTTACCGTCGATTTATCGATGATCTTATCCTTGTTTGGAAGGGTGATAGAGACAAACTGAATATGTTTATTGAGACTCTTAATAACAACCAAAAAAATATTGTCCTCACCTGGACCATTGACCCTGAAAAGGTGGTATTTCTTGATTTGACCATTAGTGTTGCACATGATCACTTTGTGATGACCAATTATTTCAAGCCCACTGACCGCAATTCATACATCCCCCTGGGGAGTTGTCATCATCAATCTTGGTTGTGTAACATCCCCAGGGGGCAGTATATTAGGTTGCGCAGGAACTGTACTCGTGACGATGATTTTATCTCGCAGTCACATATTTTAACTTCTAGGTTTGAACAGAAAGGGTATGACCGTTCATTGTTAGAGAAGGAGGTTATGAGAGTAAAAACTATGGATAGGGATGTTGTAGTTTCTAACACCGTAAGGGAGGCTGGGGGAATAAACCATAATTTTAAGATGGTGCTTGATTACAATGTGCAATACCGCACCTTTGAAAAAGTAGTTGTAAAAAACTGGCCTATCTTAAAACAGGATAAAATCTTAGGCCCTGTTTTACCGGACCGCCCCCAATTTATATATAGGAAAGCCCCATCATTGAGGGACCGTTTGGCTCCCAGTATACTCAACCCTCCCGTTCCTCGCTCTGACAGGCTTTTTTCTTTCCTGGGAGGTTTCTATGCGTGTGGCAAATGCGTCCCTTGTAAACATGCTAAGGGAAACATAAAGAAAAGAAAGAAGTTTCTGGCATCTGCCACAAATAAGGAATACGAGATAAAACAGCTGATAACTTGTGACACGGTAGGGGTCGTGTATATGCTGGAGTGTGGGTGCGGGCTCCAGTATATCGGGAGAACATCGAGACCCCTACACGTGAGGCTTGCTGAGCATATTAATAATATTAAAAAAGGCCTCAAAACCCACAATGTATCTCGTCATTTCAAACTACATCACCATCAAAACCCAAAAAGCCTAAAATTTTGGGGCATAGAAAGGGTTACTAGGCATTGGAGGGGTGGCAATTTTCTAAGACAATTGAGTAAAAGAGAATCATACTGGATCTTTGAAACCAGGGTTCTCTGCCCTGAAGGGTTAAACGTGGATTTTGACACCAACTGCTTTATATCGGACCGTTGAGTGTTTTTAACATCAGAACGTATTAGATTGAATATTGTATACATTTGATTGTATGTATTACTTTTGGGCATATTGCAATAGTGTGGACCAGTGTGGATGAAGGTAGCCGTGGTTGACTGTCATATATGCCATATATTCATTATGTGCTCGAAGATGACTATTAGCAATTTTGATTCCACATATTTCAGTTCTGTGCACTTCTCCTTTTAGATTTATGCATCTTACTGCATTTTCACAAACCCCCCCTTTTTTTAGCAGTAATATGTGTGGGATTCTTGAATTCCGTTTTCTGCAAATCATTAAGAGGGGTCACGCCCGGATTGACTTCCTGGTTTAGCGATCGGTTGATTTTACCATGTCTTTCCGTTGTCATGGTTACTTACCTTGTATATAGCGCGGGTGCCCACGACGTGTCCTCATCTGCTGATGAAGTCCCCGCCCACTGGGACGCAATGCGTCCAGAACGAGGATACGCCGTGACGTCACCCGCGGCCGCCGCTCGTCCACACAGCTACACGGAGGTTTCTCCTTATTTGACTGCTGACATGCACTATTGAGTGCTTCCTATGTGAGTGTACATTTTGAACTTTTTATAATAAATAGTTTGCAAACAGAGAGCACTATTTCTTTGCCATTCTGTTTCATGTCCCGGCCCCATTGGAGAGTTTGATTCCGGAGCCCTATGGTCTTACTGGAGTGTGTGTCACCTGTACCCTGACGGATGCTGCATCTTGTGTGATTACAATTATAAGGCAATTTTTGACCCTCTGTAATTAAAGGGTCCATTCCCCCAGGTGAGAGGCCATCTTATCCTTAGGTGGAGGGCTGCCTGAACCACTTCTCTACCTACGGGTGTTCGCTCGCACTTGAAGACATTTTATCTCCTTTATGGACTGAATTTATGTTTTTACATGTTGTATTTGGATTTTAGCGCTGCACTATCTGATATTATACTGTTTTAAGGGATTTGTTTGTTGACCCTAGTGTTCAGCAGCTTTAGTACGTATTCTTTTACCATTTCGCGCTGATTTATTTCACTTTTTATTGCCTCTCCACTTGTGCTTTTGTTCACCAGAGCCTCTAGTGGCAAGGATGGACTGGGCTGCAACTGGCTCCAGGTCGCGACCCCCAGGGTCTCCCAGCTCATGCCCACAGTAGGCTACAGGAGGACCGAGAAAGTAATGGAATAAGCCAAAGGTCGGGGCGACTAGCAGACAAGGATAAACATAGAACACGCCAAAGGTCAGGGTCACAAGCAGGCAGGGATAGTCGAGAACAAGCCAAGATCGGTAACTGGAATCAGACATAGAAGATACAGCAAGATGCACACGGAAGGTTGATCAGCAAGGCAGGCTTTCAGTGCACAGTATAATATAGAGTTTCTGGATAGGGGCTGGGGTGGAGCCATGCTTTGAGGGGAGATTATTTAAGTAGCCAGGTGAGAGTGGCTGGCCTCTAAAGGTGAACACGTGGAGAGGTAAGCTGACAAAGATTACTGCATAACCATGACAGCTTCGTTCAGTCAGAGGAAGAGCAGTGGAGAAGGTGGCTGGCTGACCGATGCCTTTAGACAATTTTTCATTCCTCAGTGCCAAGGTCTGATCGGTTCAAGCAACCATCGCCAGCGTCTGCATTACATGGTGCAGGAATATCTAGGGGCAAGAGCAGACTTGGAGACCTTTCCAACCGAGCATCCACTGGGTTACTGGGTCTTGAGGATGGACCACTGGCCAGAACTTGCTCAAATACGCAACTGATCTACTGGCCTGTCCTGAATCGAGCGTTCTTTCTGAATGCACATTCAATGCTGCTGGAGGGTTTGTAACGGATCATAGAGTGCTCCTATCCACAGACTCCATTGATAGGCTCACATTCATAAAAATGAATCAGTCTTGGATCAGCAGCAGCTATCAAGCACCTGATGCTGATGTAACTGATTGATTTTTCTATGGATGTGGGATCCCTTGAGGACTGCCTATGCCGAGTGACTATCTTATTCCTCCTCAATCTTGATGATGCTAGCTTCCAACAATATATTTGGTTTAGGGCACCATCACTGCCTAAGGCTCAATTTTTCTGTCCCTGTTTAACAGGGGTATGTAATTACATTTGCTGATCTAATATTTCACATCAGAGCCCATTCCTGCGCCCAACAAGAGTATCTGTGAGGGGTTACAGTGTTGTGGCACCACCACCAAAGGCCCAATTTTTCTGCCCCTGTCCCAGCAGCAGAAAAAAAGGACAAGCGTGCCCCACGGCCACCTGCAGGAGATGCACCATGTCCATGACCAGCACTATTGACTGTAGACACAGAGCCTGCTTGCCCCCTTTTAGTGGCCTGTGAGCGTCTGCCCCTCCTTGGTGGCCTCCGGACATAATGGGGATTTTGTTTTGCAACACCACACTATATTGTATTGTGTACTGTGTACACCACCAGAAAAGTAGTAGCTACTGCACTATGGGTGCACAGTAGTGTGTACACCACTAGAAGTCTAATAGCAACTATGGGTGCACTGTATGTATTGTGTACTGTGTACACGACCAGAAAAGTAGTAGCAAATGACTAGGGGTGTGTACACTGCCTGAAGTATATTAGAAACAGTACATCAGGAATTGCCTGCAGTGAGATATAGCTAAACTGTATGCAGTGGAGATATATATATATATATATATATATATATATATATACACACACACACACACACACACGAGACTGTCTGTGTATAATATATATATATATATATATATATATATATATATATATATATATATATATATATATATATATATATATATATATATAAATTAAATACACTGCAGCTAACTGAATAATCTGCCTGCTCAATCTAAATGACACTCTCTCCGTCCATGCCAACACACTACACTAGGCCGACGTGCAGGCGACCTTATATATTGTGGGGCGTGGACTTAGTATCCCTGAGCCATGACAATGACTGATAGACAGAAAAATCCGAACCCTCCCCATCCCCCCAGGGCTTTTATATGGTTTTATTTTATTTTATGTTAGGAACTCATCCACACATGCATACCAACACATTGTAGTTGTTTATTATAGACTCCTACTGGAGTGTATAGTTCACTTATTTATTATAATCTACAATTTATTTATCATCAATTATATCAATGCTTCACCTTATATAGTTTTTTTACTTTTTTACTTTAGTATATAACACTAGTTATGCATGGTTTTTATGCATTGTTGTTTTTCAGGTGTTTGACAGTATGCCAAGTACATGCACCACATATACAGAGACTGTGCTGTGATGGTCTGGTACATTCCCTGGCTGGTTCCCCTAGCCCTTCTTCCTCTTGTAGGGAGGGAGGAAAGATGGGGGAGTCTCCCGCCTCAACCACAGGTGAGATGCACTGCCCGCACCCATCGTATCCCCATTCAGAAGCAGGGCACAGCCTCTGAGTTGCTTTGTAAGTGACTAATTAGTATTCTGTTATTTGCATGTTCCTCCTTTCTGGAGGGGATCATACAAAAATAGTCATCTATTTTTTCATCTTTCAGTATAGTCTTGCATTTTTCACTCCTGATGATTGGCTTCAGGCCATGAAACATGTAGAGTCTCCGATAAAAGGTGTCAAGACAAGCCGTTTTTTTCAATGAATTTAAAATTTCCAATATCATGTATTGATTTATATTGGATGTACGTTGCTTCTCTGCATTTAATCTATTAGGACTATTGTGTTCTATACTTCTATCATTTAGGTTTACGGATTATCTGTATAAAATATTTTATGATCATTAATTGATATGTTATTTATCAAATAAAAATTATGCTATTATTATATCATTATGTTATGATTATTATCGTTATGATTATTTAAATGATTATTATCATTACTATTACCAATATGCATTAGTTTATTATGTGTCTGTCAATCATGTATATCTTACGCGATTGTGACATCTAATTTAATTAGATTATACCATCTGAATTCCATTATTGTTGGTTTATATAATCCCTCGCACAGACATGCCTCACGTAAAGTCCCAACAATTTCCTTTCCATGTATATCCAGTCATTGGGGATGGGGGCATGCCTCTGCTAGTTGTGCGAGGTCACATCTGTTTCTCAATTGTCCCTAAACTTAAGTGTAAAATGTAGAGCATTTTAGTTTTATATGGTTTCGGTCTCTTTTACTGTTACTCTATGCAGAGTAGCAATGGAAGGATGGTTGACTTGGTGCTTGACCATCCTCGCTAGAACTTGCTAGTTAGGCAGTAAAGGTGAGCAGGGGTGGATGAGAAGCGGTCACCGTAGGGATAGAAGATCTCTTGTGCTGAGAAGTTTTGCATCAGTAATTTTTATTGGGTTTTACAAGACATTACACAAGGGAAAATGGAATAACATATTTCCAGAAAAGATAGCTAGTACACAGGAGTTTATAATCTCAATAATAGCATCAAACGTGTGCCAATGAGCATACAAACAATGCAAGTTTTAGTACTGTATTTCATAAAAGAAATATAATCAGTAAAGAAAGTGTATTAACATACTATATCAATGCAATATGTCAACATGATAGCTACTTTCCACCCATGGTTTCCATAGTTTGTCAAATAGTGAATTGGTGGATGTTTTGTGGGAATACATTCTTTTATAGGAAAATTTAAGATTCATCAGATCAACAGCTTCTGAGGGATTAGGTGCCAGATCTTTAGTCCAGTGCCTGGCTATGATTGTTTTAGCTGCCACTAGGATGTGTAAAGTGACCATACTAATGCCCCGTACACACGATAGGATTTTCCAACGGAAAATGTTCAATGGGAGCTTGTTGTCTGAAATTTCGACCATGCGTAGGCTCCATTTTCCATCGGAATTTCCGACACACAAAATTTGAGATCTGGATCTTAAATTTTCCGACAACAAAATCTGTTTTGTCATAAATTCCGATCGTGTGTACACAATTCCGACGCACAAAGTTCCACGTATGATCGGAAACAAGCAGAAGAGCCGCACTATTGAGCTTTATTTTTCTTGGCTTGTCGTATGTGTTGTATGTCACCGCGTACTTGATGTTCGGAATTTCGGATAAGATTTGTGTGACCGTGTGTATGCAAGACAAGTTTGAGCCAACATCCGTTGGAAAAAAAACATGGGTTTTGTTGTTGGAAAATCCTATAGTGTGTACAGGGCATAAGAGTGTGGTGAAAGCTGTCAATATCCAAACGTAAGATGGCTACAGCGGGATCAGGTCTTGTCAGTACACCTGTTATTTTTGAAAGAATGGAGAAGATTGTCTTCCAAAAGCTGGTAAGGTTCTTACAGGTCCAGAAGATGTTGTAAAGGAAATTTGGAAGTTCTGTATATAATTTTATTCTATTTTGTAGGTATTGCACACTGCACTCATTGTCCACAAAGCACTAAATGTTGTTTTCATTACATGTTTGGAATCTTTCAAGTCCTGATTAGAATTAGCCTGATTATGTTATACCCGTTGTTACCATAAAAGTAATATTGTAATTGTAATATTAATGTGATACCAAAGTAATCATGTGTATAAAAACCTTCTATTGCATCATAATAAAACAGAATAGTTATTTGGAAAGATGCGGAGTGTATCTTTTGTGTTGGTTCCCTACTGCAGTAGTTATTTGGAAGCACCAATCAATATGGAGGATAGAAGTTGGCGATCTATAAAATATCCAGGACAGATGGCAAGCTTTGCCTAGGAGGGGATTTACAGGTGACACTGAGAAACCGAAACGAGGAGCTTGAGAAGATCCGGTAATTTGTAATAATCAGCCGGCTGAAGTAAGCCCTTTGCTTACATTTGAGTTATCAGACTTCATTGATCGGTAAGGCATTTTCAGGACAATGGGTACCTTTTTTACTCCCAGTAAACAAACTGTATTGATTGGTGGTTGTATGTTGTTTTGTCGTCACTGTCTATCAAAGTGTTATAGATAAGGAAAAGAAAAATAGTGCCGTTCACAGGTATATATAGTAGACATCTGCTAAATAAAGTAGTTTAGAGTCAGGAGGGTATAGGCACAAGTAGAGAAGAGAAAAGACTGGCCAGTCATTATGGGTATTACATTTAAGGGAATGAAGATAAAGAGAATGCCTAGTGCAAAAGGAGCGTTAGAAAATATATGAATGGAAGGTGCGTTTCTGCCTATGCTGAGCCCCTAGATAAAATGGTTAGAATGGAAAGGGATCCACAATGGGTAACAGAGTTACCAAGTCCACAAGGACTAAGAAGCATGGGGGTTACACAGCTACTGGAACTGCTATCTATGTGAGCAGGATGAATGAAGGGTGACAAACACTAGACATAAAGGGACATTTCGATGTTAAGTTGTGGTATGAATTTAGGGTCAGGCATTACAACTAGTAAATTCTAAAACATGAGAAAAAGCCAAAACAGAGAAATGAAAGTCAAAACACAATATTTTATATGTTGTCAGAGAGGGAAGATGGGATGAGCAGAACTATGGCTGCCCGTCTGATAATAGAAGCTAGAGTAAGTGAAGTATGGGATTATATTACATGGGTTGCACGGGATATCAAAACAAAATAAGAAAAGCATAATTTAGGCAGGTAAAACTAATTTAAGCAGGGAAATATTAAAGAGAGTTAACAAAGTGACAGAATGATATGCATGTGTTGTGTACAAATGGTAAAAAATGTAAGCAATTTTAGAGAGACATAATCGTGTATGCATATGAATGCTGGAACTTTTAGTTCTACATTTTGTGAGTGTATCATGTCAGCTCTCTGCAGATGTGACCCCCTCCCTTTTCTCTGTCTCATGAAAGGAATGTACTAGGATGAGACATCAGTTATAAGCTGGACTACCCTTTGATAGTGGAAATAGCATATCAAAAATGGGAAATTAAGTCAAATGTCCTCCTTTAAGGAAAAATAGCTGTGAATAGTGAATATATATATATATATATATATATATATATATATATATATATATATATATATATATATATATATATATATATATATATATATATATATATATATATATATTAGAATTAAAGGTGCGATATTGAGATTATTACTTGAGTATTCATTTCTGTAATGAGTTTAACAATTTTATTAAGAAAAGAAATATATTGTAACTGGTTTAGACAACCTTTGGTTGGAAATGAAATACAGGTTATTGGGAAAACTTGTATAACGGGGTTACTTTAAATTAAGATGAGGTTGTTAATTATAATACAGCTGCCATAATATTTAGCAAAGCCAAGATGGATGGGATACATACATTTTTCTACAAAAATTTAATCTAAAAAGGTCGGATAACTTGATGTGTGGTCCATGATGTGAGAGTAATAAATACAATTAAAATATAACAGACCCATCACATCACTCTGTTAGGATAGATGCCACCTGCAGCCAGATGTTTTCAAAGTTATGATCTGGCTGATGATATTTTTGTTCTGTCATATATAGATTGTTCGTGTTTTTTGTTTTTATTTTTATAATCCAAAGCAGAATGTGTGGATCATGAAATGATGTGCCCCTTTTCCTTGTAAGTGCAGTGATTAGCTGAAGGAAACTTTGAATTTATGGACATGGTTATCACATCAGGAAAATAATGTCAGATGGAAACTAAGGACTTGTTTTATCTTGCTAAAATGAACAACAGAGCAAGCAACGAGAAATAATATTTCCAGGAAAAGGTTGTTTTTAAAAAAAATAAAACTGGAGTTCTTACACGAAACAGCATGATAGAAGCCATTGTAATATATTTATGCAAGCTGGACCCAGTAATGGAGGGTTCATCCCAATAAATCAGAGTAGTAGTAGCACTAACAAGGTGCTACTGGACAAAGTTAGACATTATTTTAGTCAGCTATTTAACTTTTAATGGTCCCACATTCTGCACAGCAAATATTACAAATAGCTAAACTAAATATTTGTCCAATGAAAGGTTCAATATACAAATTTGTATTGTTGTTGTTAAGTACAAATCTATCAATGAAAAATGTGTACATTTGAATCCAGCCACCTTATTGCCTCCGTTGGAGGAGGCTGGTGACAAAGAAAAACCACATTGATGATGTAGGAATCAGCTGCTGTGAGCCCAGTGCAGGACACACTCTTTGAAGACCCAAACATTTGATTTTTTGTAGATTTGATACCGTTTTTATATTGAGGACGGCAATACCCATACTGAGTATGCAGTTTATCACCCAGAAGGACTCTCTGTATTCAGAGTGATTGGATCCTTCTTCCCCAGCTCAAGAAGCAGAGCTCCATGCTTTAGCAAAGCCTGTGAGCTATGAAAAGAGTATATATTTAAAAAAGATAGTAGAGAATTGGAGAGATTTTGGTTCCATTAGAAGGGCCAGAAGTTTGTTTTAACTTTCGCAGGTAAACCAATTAAGCATGCAAAGTTGATTGTTTGTCTTCAGCCTTCCAGCTTCTTGCTGAGGTAGCCACACTAACATTAAAGCTCACACATGGAAGCAGACCAGGCAACTAAGGATGCTACATTACAGCCCCATTCCACCCTAGTTCTGGCACAGTAGAACTGGGATTAATATTTAAACTTTAAGGACCCCAGAACGAGAAGAACAAGTGGTCCACAGGGGGCAACTTCTTACGAAACAGGACTTTGGAAAAAGGTGATCTTTTATGTCTGCCAGCCACTCTTTTCCCTCCATCTTGATACATGAACCATGTCATCAATCACGAGCAGTTATGGCTGTCTTAGTAAATAAACATGGGATAGCACCAGGGATCACCACAATTGTTTTTAGAATACACAGCTTCTTGTTTTACCTGTTACCAAAAGCTTATCATGCCTTCCAGAGATTACAAAAAGATATCCAGATGTCCAAGATAGGATCTTACGAGTATGCATTTTGTCTGTATGGACATGTTTTCTGGCTGTCCAGTGGCAAATGCTACTAAAAGGCCACAGCAAAAAGTGTTATCAGAAGTAGTTTGTAAGTACAAAGTCCCAGAAGCTACTGGGTAACAGAGGAAATCATTTTATGGGATAGTACTTACAGGAAGTTATGGAGGTTTTATTTTACACCCCCTGTCTACAATGTAGCAGAAAAAGTAGAGTAAGAAACTAGAAACTATTGCCTGAAGGTTTTCTTATATTTTATTAAGCCCCTAAGGGGATATTGGACTCTCTCCCTATAAGATTTGGTTTAGGAGTGTGTTACTCCCTTGCTTATGTTTTTGACTCAGTAGCTGAAATCTTCTCTGATCCACAGAGAATGTTGCTGATCTTTTAAGGTTTTTGACAAACTCATTTATGTATTTTCTCCCCAATTCCAGATCCTAACAGTTTTGAAGGATCTCAAACTAAAGCCAGGTGACTTGTGGATTGTTAAGAGACATTTATATAAAAGGAAATGTTTGGAGACAATACAGCGTCTATTTCGTGTACATTTTTGCAAAACTTGTCACTTGGATCCACACCAGACACTACAAAAAAGGAATAAATTAAAGAATCTCTATGTTTGATTTCTTTTCCTCTTAGAATCACAGTTTAGTCAAATGCTTTAATTGTAAGGGATACAAAATATACATAATATTATGTGTTTACCTATGCTGATAAGTCTGCATGCCAACAATTGAGCTAGAAGGCCGCAGGAGTGTACAGCCAATGTAAACATTTCTTATTTATTTTTCACAATGAAAAAGCTGCTTAGGACTCGAAAGAATGCAAACCTGTAATTAAAACATTATTGGTGCCCTTTGCTCAAAGTGTACAGTGTGCAATACATACAAAATAGAATACGATTATATACAGAACTTAAACATTTCCTTTACAATCTCCTCTCTTTTGATCAATATTTTGATCACTAACTATACCTGCTATCACCTTTAACCTGGAATCTCCACACGTTCTCCAAAATGGAGTTTGCCTCTTTTACCAGAACTACCTCAACCCAAGCGTGTGGAGATTCCAGGTTAAAGGTGATAGCAGGTATGGTTAGTGATCAAAATATTGATCAAAAGAGAGGAGATTGTAAAGGAAATGATTAAGTTCTGTATATAATCATATTCTATTTTGTATGTATTGCACACTGAACTCTTTGAGTAAAGGGCACCAATAATGTTTTAATTACAGGTTTGCATTCTTTCAAGTCCTGATTAGAATTAGCCTGCCTATGTTACACCCCTTGTTGTATAAAAGTACAGTTGTAATAATACTATAATAATAATGTGATACCTATGTAATATGTATAAAAACCTTCAATTGCATCTTAAAACAGAACAGTTATTTGGAAAAATGCGGAGTGCATCTTTTGTGTGTTCCCTACTGCAATAGTTATGAATAGTTATTTATTTGGAACCAGTAATCCATATGAGGATAGGCGTTGCCCATCTATAAAATATCCAGGAAAATGTGGACAAGGTTTCCAACCTGTCCACATCCCCTCCAGCAGAGGGAAGAATTAGATTTAGAAAATTTTGGTAATTGATATGGCGTTAAATACCAGCAGGTGATCAGCTTTTGTTTTTGTTCCCAGTGGGCAATACAGTGCGATATTGTGTAATTGGAATTAAGGATGAGCTCAACACACCCCCCCCCCCCCCCAGTTCGCACCAGAACGTGTTAACAGGCAAAAAATTCAGGCAAACACCGTTAAAGTCTATGGGACATGAACATGTAATATCAAGAGTGTTCATTTTAAAGGCTTGTATACAGGTTATTGCCATAAAAAGTGTTTGGGGACCTGGGTCCTGCCCCGGGGACATGTACAAAAAAAAAAGTTTTAAAAACGGACGTTTTTTCAGGAGCAGTGATTTTAATAATGCTTAAAGTGAAACAATAAAAATGAAATATTCCTTTAAATATCGTGCCTAGGGGGTGTCTATAGCATGTCTGTAAAGTGGCACAGTTTTCCCGTGTTTAGAACAGTACCACAGCAAAATGATATTTCTAAAGGAAAAAGTAACTTAAAACTGATAGCAGCTGTAATGAATTGTCGGGTCTTGGCAATATAGATAAAACTCATTGAAAAAAAAAAGGCATGGGTTCCCCCCCAGTCCATTACCAGGTCCTTTGGGTCTGGTAGGAATATTAAGGGGAACCCCAAACCAAAAAATGTTTTTTTAATTGCGTGGGATCCCACCAAAATCCATACCAGGCCCTTCAGGTCTGGTATGTAAATTAAGGAGAACCCTGCACCAAAATTTTTAAAAAATGGCGTAGGGGTCCCCCCAAATCCATATCAGACCCTTATCTGAGCACAAAACCTGGCAGGCTGCAGGAAAAGAGGGGGGATGAGAGAGCACCCCCCCTCTGGAACCGTACCAGGCCACATGCCCTCAACATGGGGCGGGTGCTTTGGAGTAACCCCCCAAAGCACCTTGTCCCCATGTTGATGGGACAAGGGCCTCATCCCCACAACCCTTGCCCGGTGGTTGTGGGGGTCTGCGGGTGGGGGGCTTATCAGAATCTGGAAGCTCCCTTTAACAAGGGGACCCCCAGATCCCAGCCTCCCCCATGTGAATTGGTAACAGGTACATTGTACCCCTACCATTTCCCCCCCCCCAAAAAAGGTGGCAAAAATAGTAAAAAAGACAGGAGACACTTTGGGACAAGTCCTTTTGTTAAAGTCCTTGTATTAAAAAATAAAAATGTCCCACGATGTAAATCCATCCCACAACGCCAGACGAGCTGAAAAAAGAAAAAAAAAAGCTGCAACAGTTCCGCCTCCACAGGAGGCTCCCACCGAGTGATGCATCTTCTCGGTGACAGCTGTTATATAGCGGAGGATGGGCCCACTCGGTGACGCAAACGGGTGACCCCGCCTTCCTCTGACATCATGTGGCGTATGTGTAGGTGGTGGATTTGGGAATGTTGAATTCTGTTATCAAGGATTATATGAGTTTTACATGGTTCGTTTGGAAGAAGTGATCTACCCAATGGATTCCTGACTCTTTCCATTACTTAAGTGAAATGCAGGGTAAAAGACGTTCCAGAGTTTTTATTGGGTAACAGATACGTTCTATATGGTGTAGCAGTTTTCTCCATGCCATAATGGATGTACGTGTAGATAGAGAACTTCTGCATATCAAGTTTCTCCTCCTAAGATGTTGCTAATAAGAGGTGAGTCAGGTTGTTGGAATGTGCAAATGCAGCTTCCATATCTATCCATAGTATATCTGAGGGATACAAGTTGAGATGCATGGAAATAGTCCTTGATGTCTGGTAGTCCAAAGCCTCCTACATGTCTGTTTAATAAGGTGGTGGTAGGCACAACAGGCCTTTTTATTCTTCCATAGGAAGCCTTTCAGAATGAATCTCATTGAAGATAGATAGTGGGAGGTTATTGAAATTGTTAAGGTGTTGAATATATAGGATTTTTGGTAGGATTTTAATTTTAAACCGTGCTAACCTTCCATTCCAAACACACTCTGTTTTGACGAGCCATTGTTTCCCTTGCTGTATTGCCTGAATAAGAGTTTGGAGGTTAGCTTCTGCTAGTTTGTTGGTAGAGGAATTTAAAGTGATTCCCAAGTATAGGATGCTGTGATCAGCCCAGTAATAAGGCAGCTGGGATATCAAGTGTTTGCGAGTCTCAGTGTGAACACTGAGGTCCAAAATGAAGGAATTTGTATAATTAAATAGCAGACTACAGAGCCAAAATCTTGTAGAACTTGGTGGGAAAATAATAGGGATTTAAGGGGTTTAGTGAAGCTAAGAATTACTTAGTGGGCAAATAGGCTTATCACATGGGATCTGCGGTTGTCTGAACCCAGAAATATGGGGGTGGGATTGAATGATTTCTGCTATTGGTTCAGTCATAAGATTGAATATCGACAGGGTTAGAGGGCAGCCCCGATGCATGCCATTAGATATTGGAAAGGGTTTGGAGAGAATGCCAGATGTAAAAAACATGAGCAGAGGGGGTGGAAGAGAGAGCTAGAATTTCTGACATAATTAAACCTTTGAATCCAAATTTGGCTAGTACTGTGGACATATCTCCCCAATGGACCTGGTCCAATGCCTTCTCCACATCTATAGAAAGAAGAGGAGAAGGCATTTGACTCTGCTCTGTGTGATGAATGAGGTAAATTAATTGTCTAGCGGCATCAGATGCCCGTCTGCCACTAATGAATCTCAGTTGGTCTGGTTTGATTACAGTAGGTAGAATGTGCAAAAGCCTAGTAGCTAGGAGTTTGACAAACCTATGTCTTTGTTCAGAAGAGAGATTGGGCAAACATTTCCCTGCGTATTTGGGTCCTTTCCTGGCTTTGGAAGAGTCACTGTGTATACCCTAACATTTCAGAGGGGAATGAAGCAGTATCGGTCGCCTTGGTATATACTGGTTGTAGAAAGGGGATGAGGTGGTCTTTGAAGGTTTTTAGATACTCGTTAGCAAGTCCATCAGGGCCTGGTAATTTACCTAGCGGTAAGGATGTATAATTCTGAAGGTTGGGGTGTGTTTGTGTCACGGTTTAAATTATATAAGGATGCATAATAATCAGTGCATGAATCTGTTGATGGCTGTGAGTTCATGAGTTTCTCTTTGTTGTGTGGGTGGAAAATATGCGACATCCATGTCTTAGTCCTCTGGGCTTTCAGTCTATTTGCAAGGAACCCGCCCACTCTATTATTAAATGCATAGTAGTTCAGTTAAAAGTGGCACAGGTATTTGTCATAACGTTTGTACAACAATCTGCTTAAGATATTCTCAATTGTGATAGAGTGTCTGCCATAGCAGGAGATGTAGAGGATTTGTTCCGGTTATCGAAGGAGTGGATTTTGGCTACAAGAGCATCAACTTTGGCTGTAAACCTTTTTTTGGCCCTGGAGCCCGGCTGAATCAATAGTCCTTTCATATATGACTTATGGGCATTCCATAAAGCGAATGGATTAGTGTCAGGAAGACTGTTCTAAAAGAAATCCTTGAGCTTTTTGGTAATTTATTTTGTTTGCAATTCAGGATTCTGAATTATAGTATTGTTGCAGCGCCATACAAAACAGAGAGGGGGCAGGTGTTCGCCTCCACTAATGACATAAAAGTAGTGGGATGGTCTGACCATGTAATGTCTGATATGGTGGATGTGGACACCTTCTGTAGTAATAGTTTGTTGACAAGAAACATGTCAATGAGTTGTGTCGAGGCAATAAGGTGGTGAAGTCACATTAGTTTGTGTGCTAGCAGCACCACACATCATGAACATCTTCTGCATGTAGAAATCCCCCCAGAGATGGAGAGTAGCCTTTTGATTGTGAAGAGGTGTCCATGAGTGGGCCTGCCACATGATTGAAGTCTCCACAAACCACCAAATATCCCTGTCGTACCAGGATATTGAGATTTTGGTAAAAGGTTCTACCCAAAAATTTCAGATGGCACGAGTTGGGTGCATATATGTTAACCAGAGAATACATACAGTTATTAATGTTGCAAAGAAATATGATATCTACACTCTGGATTGAGCCTAGCTTGTGTTAAGGAAAAGGATACTGTGTCCTTAATAGCAAACATTACCCCTTTTCTTTCTATGGGCCGAGATAAGAAAGGTGTGTGGATAGTTCTTGTGGGAACATTGAGGTGTAGAGTCTTTGTGGAAGTGAGTATCTTGTATAGCAATCAGGTCAGCTTTATTGGAGAGTGTTTCTTTCCATAATGTTTGGAGTGTCACCGGATAGTTCAGGCCATGGACATTTAAGGAATCTTAAGTCCCATATAGATGTTTGCAGCTGACATGGAAGGCAATGTTTGAGATCTGATGGGATGAGCGTTCAATAGTATTAATACATACAGGTGATGAGGCGAATTCAACAGGGATCATTGGAGAAATAGTATGTTCAGTGTAGATGTGGAGACTTTTTGCAGGAGTGTAACGGGAAAGTTCCTGAATGTATAGCCAAGATGAAGTGCAGAACTTGTTGGGAATAACATAGTCCAAATGGGTTCAACTCCCAACTGACTACCTGGAACAGTATAGGCAGGGAATTTGGGTTGAGTTTCAGCAACACGTGTAGAAAATGCCAAAAAGAAAGGAAAAAAGCCTCCCAAGAAAAACGAAGGTTGGAAAGAAATCAATAAAAAAAGAAAGGTCCATTTAGAACCACGTGTGCAATAAACCACTGCCGAATCATGAGGGCTAAAAGGATACCGTGAAAGATACACCTCCAGAGTTCCACTCAGGAAATCGGGCTAAGCCGTACAAGTGTAGCCTCTAGGTATTTCTCAAGAAGGAAGATTTCTTGGACACAATTTGCCAATTGGAGCTCACAGGTGTAGGTGCCTGGTGTGGAGAGCGACCAGAAGATGGCTGTATCTCTGGTATAATTCCCCATGTTCTGAGGAAGACCTTCATCTAAAGAAGTAATTAAGTGTGAGACTTGCCTTCGTGGATGACACTTCATTTCACTGAATACTTTTATTTGTAGATGAGTTTATTGTTCCGTAGAGTTTTGGTAATGAAATTCAGATTACGTCGGAGCTGTAGGGTGTATTGAGAAAAGTCCAGAAGGACTTGGAGGTTAGCAGCTTGTGCTGGTAATTGATCCACATGGCAGAAAACCTCTAATATTCCTTTTTTCCTTTTAGCCTCAAAGAAATGGACCTGTAAGAGGACATCCCGTGGTACCTCTGGGGGGGGGGGGAAGGATGTGGTGCACCCTATCAATAGTGAGGTTCGCTGATGTGAGGTTAGGTATAACAGCTCTGAATAGATTGTGGATGAAGTGAGGTAGTTGTTGAGCCCGTATAGATTCTGGTACACCTCAGATTTTTAGGTTTTGGCGTAATCTATCCTCTAGATCAGCCACTTTTACTTTAAATGAGAACAGTTCTTCTTGGCGAGATGCATGAGAATCCACTAAAGCATTGAAAGAGGAGGTAAACTCACACATTTTATCGTCCATGTGGCACATTCTGCCTTCCAATTCCTGTATTTTAGCTTTGCATGGATGTAGAGAGGACATAATGTCAGATTGCAAAGAAGAGCAGAGAGAAAGTAACATCTTTCAGGCCTAGCAGTGTCAGGTCATGTTCTAATTAGAGGGTCGCTCGCTTCCATCAGAGGGGTCTTCACCTAAACCTGCTGCAGAATCCTGCCTGGGTCAAACACACAGGATAAAGGGTGAAAAGTGTGAATTAAAATTGGAATTAAAGCAAGGAAGAACACTATAGTGATAAAAAGAAACAGCTTGTTATAAAATAATATAAATAGAAAAAGCAATGTACAGAAAGTAGAGATAGCGAGAAACCTAGGGGAACCATGATGAACAGAAAAAGGAACAACTGTTACAAATTGAGAGAATAGCTAAAATGCTTTGGTTGGGAGAGATTGTATTCTTTTGTGGGTATGTAAGGAAAAATGTCTATTTTGCTCCAGGAACTGTTAGCTCTCAGTGCAGAGGCTCCAGGTGAAAAACAAGGTAAGTATGCAGCTAAGCAATAACTACTATTTAAAGTGGTTGTAAAGTCACATGTTAAATTACTTTTATCATCTATGTTTTTGGTTCAGGTTTAATGCAGTGTGTGTAACAAAGGTAGCAGCGCTAATATCCCTAAGTGAATAATTAATACCAGCTATTGAAATTAACCTTAATATTTTACCAAGAAAAATAATAATACAAAATAATAAGCACCAACAAAACTTGATATATTAAACCAACATTCATTGATAAAGCCCTAGTAAAGCGAAATAATAGTCCATAAAAAGTGTTGTGAGAAGGCCTGGGCTCAAATGCCGGTCTTCACAGTATATAAATAAGTGATTGGGTAAAACATTCCTCCACCGCACCACTGTGATAGCTCAATATGAAATGCGCGCTTACCACAAGGCAAGCCCGAAGGAGCTTGCGACCTTAACCCGGTCGAGGACTTTATCTGGATGGACTGGTAGGGAACAATCTCCACTTCCTATAGCCAGAGGGGATGATGAATAACACTGCTCCACCAAGCAACAGGGGATCGGTCACACCATGGAGGGATGTATATGTAACTCCAAATGTAAGGGATGGTTCCCATTCAGAGGATCCCCGGGAAAAGAAAGGGAAACACCATAGCGTAATCCTGGTACTTATACTGCCTAGACACGGATTTTTGTCATTCTTTTATGGATTTCTCACTCTTCCTTGTTTTTCCTTTCTTAGGTCTGGAAAAGCTTGGTGTTTGATTGTGTCCTTTCTCAGACTGAGTGCAGTGTGTGTGTTAAAAAATTATAATCCTGAATACCTTCTTTGCAAAGTGCTGGTGTGTGGTCATGTATCCTCCCTCCATTCTACTTCCTGATCTAAGGGAGTACAGTGGGAGGGTCTGAGATTCCATTCTGACATATGCAAGCTAGCAGAGGGAGGACACATGACCACACAGTGATGCTGTGCAAAGAAGCCATTTATAATAAAAAACATAAAAAAACACACACTGTACTTAACATGGATCTAAAACAGAGAGGAAAGTAATAGATGTTATTTTACAACCACAGGGGAATGGTTTTACTCAAGGCGGGGGGAGGGGCAGGGAGGAGATCAGCTCACAACAGACAAAAATGACACGGAAAGGGAGAGATGCAGAGATGCTGAACACACATCAGGATGAGGAAGGGATGTAAACTGACGAAGCCATCATGGATCAGTAGCCATGATTAGCAAGGTCAGTTCACATAGGGGAACATAGGAACAGGCAGGATCAACCAAGTATTGTAGAACATGGAATGGGACAAATGACACTGAAAAAGCAATATGCTATATATTCTGCTTTAAAGGGACAGAAGCACTTTTTTTTATTTTATTTTAAGGGTTACAACCACTTAAGGATAAAGTTTCCCTTTGGTAACATGTCGCACCCAAATTTAGTGTGCATCAGGCAACATGACAGCATGTGGGGGTCTCTCTCCCCGTACCCACTATCACATTTAAAAACAGTGTGCCTCTGTGGGTACAACTCCACAGGAATCTGTCATTCTTATTGAACTGGAAGGGCGCTGATGAGCATAGTTTTTTCACACTTCATCCAGCTTTCTAACAGAAAACTAGTACAAAAGGTATGGGCAAGAAAACGCTGCAGGCTCCTGGGAAAAAAAATTCATATTTTTTACCTGCAAACGTGCATTTATTTTTTTATGGTGAAGTTAGCCTTTAAAGAAGGACTATGATTAGGTATCATTTTCTGCAGATCCCTTTGCCAAAAATAAGAAGTGTTCGGCTCCTAATGGTGAAACCCACAAAACTGTTTTTTTTTTTGTGAATCAGAATTGTTCCTAGTTTTGTCCAGTTAGCTTTGTAGGTGTCTTAAAGAAAATGAAATCAAATTACTACTTTCTAAGAAAAATTGTTTCTTTTAAAAGCCTAATTATATTTGTTTTTAGCCAGCTAATGGCAATTTTAATTAGCATTTTTATAGTCCTGCATGAGCAAATAGTTTAATTTTCTATCGTTAGAGGGTGTTAAATGAGGATACAATGGCTACTTTTTCTTGCTGTATCTATGCATCGATGAATAATATTTTTAATTGTTCTAAAAAAGTATTAAAAAAAAAATATCATAACTAGAGTTGGGCAAACAGTTTGAGCCAAGCAAAAGTTCAACCCGAGCAAAAGTTCGATCTGAACATAGTCTGTTCACCCATTTGTGGAAGACCCGAATTTGCAAGCCACTCACCGGGATGTTCGCCCACCAAGTGCCCCACAATGCACTGCTCTCAGCACAGTGAATTCTAGGGCCCTAATTGAGTGACCGCTGGTCAGGTGCAAGGCTTTACCCAATCAGGACACAGAGCACACTCAGAGCCATGATTGGACAAAGTCATGATGACTTTGCTCAATTATGCCTCAGTGCTCATAGTCCCTTCCCACAGGAACTTTTTGCAATGTGTTAGCGTAAAGATAGAAAGAGCAGGGCTCTGTTTCCTACTAGCAAGTTAGTGTGTTATTGTTATACGTTAGTGTGTTATTATGACTCTTAACATAGAGTGTCAGTGTAATGTTAGTATAGTCTATTGTCAGTGTAGTGTGTCCGTGGAGCGTGAGTATAGTGTGGGTATAGTGCTATTGTAGAGCAGTGTTTAAGGCTGGGTTCACACTATTGAGAATTGGATGCGAGTCCTGTGCATCTTTGGTTCAGTTTCAGTTCCAAATTCAGCCAAAAATTCGGACCCAAAAATTGAACACGGACACACCGGACCCCCTGCTGTGAGCCATGCCTCATCCAGTGTGAACCCAGCCTAAAACACAGTATTACATAATGTTTAGTGCTGTATACCCCCCTTTTTTTCCTGTGCCTTTTTTTTTCTTTTTAATGATCAGCCACAGTTTTTCTGACTGCAATGCTCCTGTTCCCTTATTTATTTATTTTTTATACAGTAGTTTTTACATTTGTCAGCAACAGTCCTCAATGTAAAGTGCACCAAACACCACTTTTCCTTAAAGTGCATCCAATTACACATTTCCCAGTATAAATTAAATTTGGGTAATAAGCCCCCCTATCATGTTTGGGAGGCCAACCAGGAGAGGCAGATGTTCCCATGTCACTATGAGGAGGCCAGCAGCGTCTGTGTCCACAGGCAAAGGTGGACCTGGTCCGTCCTCAGACAGGGCACGTTTTTCTGTTTAGTGATGTTGCCTGTACTATCCAGCCACAGCATGCAGAGGAGGTGGTGGACTGGCATACTAAACCATCCTCCATCACCCAAGCTAGTGTGCAGTCCACCGCACCTGCCAGAGTGACTTATTCTGCCTTCTTGACAACAGCTACTCCTGCCATAGCCCCAGCATCATGCATGGAGGAGTCAATTGAATTATTTGAAGACAGCATCAGCCACTTGCTTCTTGATGATGCACAGGCATTACTTGATTCTGATGTTGGTTCTGAGGTTGAGGAAGGGAGTAATATGAGCCTACAGAGAGGGGAGAACACTGATAAGCAAGAAATTGACAGTTACATTCCCCCAGCCATAGCGTATTGCCAAGTTGGCTCTAGTGATGAGGAGGAAGGGGATGATGATGAGGTCACTGACGCAACTTGGGTGCCAGATAGAACAAAGGAGGAAAGTGAGGGGGAGGCACAACCTCCCACGAGGCAGGATGTCCTACAGAGACAGCCATCATGGAACAATAGAGAGCAATATAAGAAAGAAAGAAACTGCGCTAAGATCTATATATCACTAATAAAGTCGAGCAGCGATTCTCCTGTGTAGCACAATCACAGTAATAAAAAAAAAAAAAGGGATTGCTTTAAATAATAAAAAATATAAAGTTAAAACCATAGTTCGTAAGTACTGTACATACACATGTGTTTGTGACAAACTGGAAACTACTTTAGTGACAATATCCACCATCCATCACCTTGTGCCGCTGTGCCTTCACCAAAATCTGTAACTGCTTACCAGCTCCTGTTGACCCCTTATTACAGGGGGTCGGTCTGCGCTTTTGGCTTAAAACCCAGCCTGGGCCTTTCTCCACATGTCAGGTCTCATCCGCATACCTTATGAAGCTTGATGAGGAAAGTTGGTAGATTTCACCAGAAAAACAAGAAGCTGCACATAGCATAAAATCCTTGGTTTATTTGTTGAGGTATTAAAATGTTGCATTTACAACAGTAAATAGTAAAAACCTCTTTAAGTTGGGTGTGTCGGCCGGCACACAACATGCCCCTGGATAATATCATTTGTGACTCATAGGGCGGAGTGACGCGCTGAAGTCCCTATCTCCCTCGTGTCCCTCAGGACAGGTTTGTTCGGTTGTGTGTCCATGTCTACTAGTCATCCTCAATAAAAAACTGAATTTGGAAGGTACATATAAAATAACAAAAAAACAACCCAAGAAACGGGTCCAAGAAACTGAAATCATATATAAAGGAAGAGACAGAGGAATTTTGAACAAGAAGGAAATGCCAGTGATATAATATGCACCAAAGGTCCATGAGAACCAAGAGAAACCCCAGGGCAGACCCATTATCAGTGGAATAGATGGTTTATTTTCAAGATTAGGAGAATATTTAGACCGTAATTGCCATATTATATGCCCAGCAATAATATATACACACACATAGTTTAACCAAAAATGACCGCTAACTATGTGCATCAGAGCTGCCAGGTTAGTAATAGTATACTGTAGGTATCCAACTTGAAATGGTTTAACCAAAAATGGCCACCAATCATGTCTCTCTGGGTTGCCAGGTTACCACACAATATAAAAACTCAGAAAGTGTAGCAAGATGGCGCTGCTATGACAGTCTGACAAAATGCGTAATTTAGAGCTACCAGCGCTGATGCGTCACTTCCGGTTAAAAACCATGGAGCGCATTGCAGCCTGGACTTCCTTGATTTATATCCTGTCTCATTTTTACAATGCAAGAAGTGCATTTCGGAATATCTTAAAATAAAAAAAAATAAAAACGTATTACACAATAGGGTTTGCTTTTACTATCTCCACATGGAAATGAAACAATGGGGCAGAAAAACTAAAAGAGAGTGGAGAATTACACCAACTGTGGATCTGAGGTCTACTAATTCAGTCAGCGTGCGTTGTGAATGCGGTCTACCCCCTAGAGGGGAAAGCTGTCTGGTGAGTGCAGTAAAAGAGGGGGAGCACGAGTTACAGCACCAACACAATGCATGAATTTTGTATACACGGCATTTGCTAATCAATTTTCAAATAGACTTATCACATAGCCAAACCTGAGGATAAAAATTCTTGCACAGGTGTATGAACTTATATAAATTGATATTTTTATGTATTTATACAGGGAGTATATAAACCAATGAAGAATTTATTTCTAACAGATTTATGGTTTACATTTGACACTTATTTGTTATTTAATTGGCGATTAGTGTGGATGTTCAAACACACAGGACCATATTGAATTTTTTATTTTTTCAAATCAACATACTCAAACTATCTCACAGGGCAGAGCTATACCCACTACTCAATTTTATCAAATTGAAACTCTACCAAGGTAGTTGTTTTTATCGGAGGCAGCAGCTTTCTACAAATTGTGACAGAACTTTATAGCCATTGCACGAAAACCAGTTAATTTTTTTTTTTTCTGGTAGGTTACAGTCTCATGGAAAAGGTAGTTTTGAAGCTTATGTTGGTCAAAAGAAGGAGTGGTGAAGAAGAGGGCTGCCTAAGTGATGCATTTAAAAAAAAAAGTGATGCATTTAAAAAAAAAAGTGATGCATTTAAAAAAAAAAATCCACATCCCGGCAGCGTCTGCATCATATGGAGGAAGATTAACTAAGGGCGAAAACAGACATGGGGAGCTTTCCAGTAGAAGATCCACTGGGTTACTGGGTCATGAGAATAGACCACTGGACAGAACTTGCCCAGTATGCAATTGAGCTACTGGGCTGCCCTGCATCCAGTGTGATTTCCGAACAGAAATTCAGTGCTGCCAGGGATTTTGTGACAGATAAAAGAGCGTGTCTGACATGGCCCTGTCCATACCATTCCATCCATACACATATTTTCATTGCAGCTAGGCAGCTACCCTGTTTCCCCCGAAAATAAGCCCTACCTGTAAATAAGACCTAGAGTGATTTTCGGGGATGGCTGCAATATAAGCCCTACCCCAAAAAAAGCCCTTGTTAAAGTCATTGTAAAAACATGTAATGCATTTTGTAAAAAGATTATATACACAGGGGACACAGGAACTTTTGAAAAAACATTTTATTGTTTTATTTCAGGTTTTTTAGAACATAGAGAGGGGTAAATGACACAGCACAAGCACTGTGCTGTCTATCATGCTTTAAAGGATCAGGATATATATATATATATATATATATATATATATATATATATATATATATATATATATTTTTTTTTTTTTTTTTTTTTTTTTTTCCAGAAGATGATGACATAACTATTTGAATAAATGTGGATTATTGTACATACCGTAAATAAAAAAATACATCCCTTGAAAATAGGCCCTAGTGTGTTTTTTGTAGCCAAAATTAATACAAGACCCGGTCTTCTTTTCAGGGAAACACTGTAGCACGTAACTGGAACAGCAACCTCCCTGCTCCCAGTCAACTACACTCCACACTCAATCAGCACTTCTATTTGACACATATGCATGCAAAAGCACATCTTTTAGTACCTACACTACAGGAACTATGGGCCCCATGGACCAGTCACACCACAAACATCACCAGCCCCTAAGAATATTTAATTAGATTCACTGATGTAAAGACCTTACACCATGAAAGTACAAGTTACATTTTTATTTTTTTATTTTTTTTCTGCCTTAAACTGAATTGTCACCCCGCTAAGCTCCTGGTATCTCCCTTCACCATCCCCTTCCCCTCCCACTAATGATACCTAGTACTTGATGCATCACTGCATAGTTGTCATAAGGTCACAATTGTTGCCTATTACACTGAGTCGCATGTTCCTTAAAGTGATACTAAAGCTTCATTTTTTTTTTTTTAACAACAAACATGTCATACTTACCTCCACTGTGCAGCTCGTTTTGCACAGAATGGCCCTGAACATCCTTTCCTGGGGTCCCCCGGCGGCTCTCATGGCTCCTCCCTGCAGTAGATAATCCCCTAGGAGAAGCGCTTTCCCGAAGGGGGTTACCTTGCGGGAACACTCCCGAGTCATTCATTCGGCATCCATAGAAGCCGAATGTCTGACTCTGCCCCGCCCCCGAGTCATTGGATTTGATTGACAGCAGTGGAAGCCAATGGCTGCACTGCTATCAATCTATCCAATCCAAGCCGGGACTCCATGGAGAGAAGGAAAGCGTGTCCCCGCCGAAGAAGATGAAGGGGTTCAGGTAAGTAAAACATGTGGGCTAGGGGGCCGGTGACTGCCAGGTGTTTTTTCACCTGAATGCATAGGATGTATTAAAGTGAAAAAACACAAGCCTTTACAACCCCTTTAAGATCCAATGTTTTCATTCCAAATGCCATACTATCTTTGTACTTTGAAAGCCTTTGAATAAAATTTTAAGTGGGAAAAAAAAAAGAGTGTCTGTCCACAAATTTGATTACATTTGGCAAAATGAATCAGTCCTGGAATTAGCAGCAGCTATTATGCCCCTGATGCCAATTTCACTGATTAAATGTTTTTGGAATCTGGAATCTCTACAAGACTTTCTAGGTTGTCTAGCTTTGTGGGTGCCGATTTTATCTTGAAGTAACTTTTTGGTATAGGTTTCATCAACACCCAAAGCCCAATTTTTCCACACCTGTTGACAGGTTCATATACTTTCAACTTTTACAGAAAGGCCAATTCTTGCTTTCATCTATTAGTACCTCTAGCAACATCCTGCTCTCTCTGACGGTGTGTTCTCGGAGCATTCTGCTGGGAAATTTTCTCTTCCTTTCACTGGTCTGTAGATCAGCGGCAGCTTCAGTGGCAGAATGAGTTTTCCACTAAACCCAAAACCATTCCTCAATGGCCTCATTGGTAAGCCAGTAGGTGGTGAAACTTAAGTGGGATATGGAATGCATGGGATACCTGGTCTCTATGGATGGCTACATGAACATGCTGCTCACCAATACAGAAGACTATATTGATGGGGCATTGTCTGGACATCTTGGAGAAGTTCTAGTAAGGTGCAGTAATGTATTGTATATACAAGGAATAGACGTGGAAGAGGAAGAAGAAGGTGGCAAGATGAGAGAATAAAGCAATTTCCAATTTTTTTGTAACTTTTCTTTTGCAGTTATTGTTGGACATTATTTTTCTTAACAAAACATACAAAAACAAACAGTTTTTTTTTTTTCAAGAGTACCTCTATAGGGTTACGGTGTAAAGGCACCAACACCCAAAGCCCAATTTTTTTGTACTTGTTACTTCTATCCAAAGTCTGTGAAAGACATTAGAAAAAAAAAATTAATCTTGGCCCGAGTGTACTATAATTTGGCTTTGTCACATAAAGCTTGCTCACTGTGGTGCAAAATTTTTTTTATTTTCATCCAAAGTCTGAAAAAGGGACACCAGAATTTATCCAAAAAATCCTCTACTCTTGTTACAAGTGCACTAAATTGTGACCTCATCATACAGACTGGCTCCCCAAGCCATTATTTACAAAATAAAGAGAGCTTGCAGTGAAAATCAGTTTAAATATCATTTTTTCTTTATAGTGTCAGTTTTGCTGCAACAGGTTCTATACACCGTACGGATGCACCACTTTACAAGCAGACTAATGGGACCCCCCCCCACCCGACATAAAATTAATTTTTATGGTTTCACTTTAAGAATCATTAACCCCCCCTAGCCGTATTCCCGAGTCTGGCTCGGGGTGGATTTTCAATACCAAAAGCGGTATCCCCGAGCCAGACTCGGGACCGCATTGCAGGATCCATGTAGAGGATACTTACCTTGTCCCCCTGGATCCTGCGATGTCTCCCCGCTATGATCGGCGAGCCGCCGTGTCTCGCTCGATTCACAGTGCCGAGCTCCGTCACCTACAAGCGTTGCGACGCACGGGGACGGAGTTCAGCGCCAATTCCAAAAAGTGAAACACACAGTACAGATACAGTACTGTATCAAATAATTGCACATCCCCTTTGTCCCTAGTGGTTTCTCCAGTGTCCTGCATGCAGTTTTATATTATAAAAACTGTTCTTTCTGCCTGGAAACTGGAGATTGTCCATAGCAACCAAAAAGTGTCCCTTTACAGCAAAAGTGGCTTTAGAGCAGCTAGAAAACAGCGATAATAAATTAGAATCACTTACAGAATTGAGCGATAGTGATTTGTGGGGAAATCCGTCAACAAACACTAAAAGTAACAAAAGCGACAATTCTGCAACTGAGCAAATTTCAGTGTTTTTGATTTGATTACATTATTGAATAATTTTTATTATTATTATATTATTATTTGGTATAATTATTTATAGTTCTTTATTATATTATAATTTTTTATTTCGTTTTTCAAACGTTATCATACCCGGGATGACTACTAGACTCTTGTTTGGACAGATTTAAGTGAATTATGCCTAAGAATTACAGGCCTATAATATAAAACACCAAATTTCTGTGCCAAATAATTGTACTGCTTTCAGCACCTAAAATCTGAAATAATCATACCGCCAGGGAGGTTAAAATCACTGCTCCTTTAAAAAAAATCTTTTAAAAGAAAATGTTGACACTGATGCATGTCCCCCAAGGCAATACCCAGGCCCCCATACCCTTTTTATGGCCAATAACTTGCATTCAAGCCTTCAAAATGGGCACATTTGATTTTTCAAGTTCAGGTCCCATAGACTTTAATAGGGTTCGTAGTTCAGGTTGGAACTTTTGCCATGTTTGAGAGTTCTGGCGCGTACTTAACCAGGGTGTGTTCAGCCCAACTCTGATCATAATGCTATTCATCAGTCCACTTAGAGATAGTTAAATAGTTATATATTTGCTTTATACTTTCAAAGTCCATCAATATACAGAGATTAGGCAATGTATCGAGAGAAAACACTGATAAAACTGTTGTGAAACATATATAGGGCACCATATATTGAGTACTAGATCTTCTCAAAAGACGAATTGGCTTATGGTGTTTTTAGATTCTAACAATCAGCTTGTTTTATTTGCTCCTCTTTGGGCTCTCAAACATAACATTGAAAGTGTTTTGTTATATCAGTTTGATAAACTAGAAAAAAAAGTTGACTTTCCTATGTGCTCTGCCTGTGCTACACTGAAAACTGCTATCAGTGTTATAAGCCATGTCCTTCACCTCTGAAACATAGAACAGCCCCCATGCTATGGAAATGAGAAGAGGGGAGGTGTTTAGTAACTCCACCATAGATAATATGCAGTGAGTGAACTCATCCTAGGAACAGAAATGTATTACTGTCAGGATTATCTGGTGGAAATAAAGAAAAAAAAAAAAAAGCAATTAACAGACATATGCTGTAATAAAACGCAAAAACAAAAAAGGATGACTAAAAACAAAGGGCGAAATTCATTAGTCCACATTATTCACCCAATGGTCTTTAAAGTGATTGGATTCCAATAATAAGAAATCTTATTGGTTACCATGTTACTCCACACCTCCACAAATTGTACTGCCTTGCACTTTCTTGATAAAAAAATCTCTAGAAGCATTACACAAATATTTTTTGTATACTTGTTTATTAAATGCATAAAATAAAATATGATAAAAGGCCTATGTCTACACTCATATTAATTTAGATTGATGCCATTTTAAACCCTGCTAACAGTTTGCTGACCATATCATTTTGCTTTATAAATTATTGTAAAAGTTACAATTTTGTGATAGTTTGCTGTGTTGGCAAACTGAGAAGTCAAATAATAAAACTCTGTTGATCAGGCGTTAGGCATTTAACAATGATCTACAAACCATTTTTGGGGATTCATGTTGATTTTAGAAAAATGAGGTATCTTCACTACTGCTTTAACTGGTGATGTGTTAATAGAAAGCTGACCTTTGCTTTAAGTAAAAACAAAAAAAAAAAAAAAAAAAAATCTTAACGCTGTACTTCCTTGATGTGAATCTGGTTTCCCATTGACATATTGATTCTAGGTCTCACATCTTGTTCTCGTTAGGAGTCATGGAGGTCTGGTCTATCCTATAGCTCTGTATGTAATTAAAATGTGATAATTAAAACTGGGAAGGTGAAGACAGCACTTTGTATTAAATGTATCACATGCTGATACACTGTGTGAGATTTGTTCTACATAAAATGATTGATCATTGTCAAGCACACTATCCCATTTTTACTTTTTTAATGACAATGAAGACATGTCACTGTCTAACAGTTTTTATTGCACTAAAGTACAGTATATTATTCAGAGTATCAATGTACAGGAATATTTTTTTTTGTAAATATATTGAAAGCAGAATGTAAAATGTATGTCAAACTTATTTTTCAATTTATTTTCATTAGATTATTAGATTTTGGTCAACATTTACATTTTCACCCAAATAAGATTCTAAAACTTAGCATCCGATTGTGGATGCATTCTGTTCACAGCACTTTTATAATTAGTCATGCAAACTAACAATGTGTCTGAATTTTCAGCATAGCATGACACTAGGTTCCCACATATATGTGGCCCTTCGGGTCCAGTATGAATTTGGAGGGAGACCCTCCTCACGCCACAAGTTTTTCAAAAATGCTGATGGGGACAAGGGCATCTTCTCGACAACCCTGGCCTGTGGTTGTCAGGTCAGCGGACGGGGAGCTTATCGGAATCTAGAAGCCCCCCTTTAAGAAGGGTACATCGTACCCCTACCCATTCACTTCAAAAAATGTAAAAAAACAAAAGCAGGTTTTTGACAAGTCCTTTATTGAAAAATGCATCAAGCGCAGATGCATAGATGTGAACCTAGACTTAAAGATGGATCATTATGTTGGGGTCAGCACTGATTTGTACAAGAGATCAATGCACATATCTCAACGTGTTTGTAGCCCACTGGGACATAAAACTTGGTGAAATAAATTAGGTTTTGAAATACAACTTCTACAGATGTGTTTTGGGAAAAATACAAGGTGGGGAGTGAACTATAAAAAGTTTACTAAAGTAGTAACTACCTCTAACTAATCTTGACTCATCATAAAAAGGAACAAGCTGTGACACTGCACTCACGTTGGGGTTTATTTACTAAAGCTAGAGAGTGCAAAATAAGTCACAATTCTGTAGAGGAAACCAATTAGCTTCCATGTTTTATTGCTAAAGCTTAAACAAGCTGAGGTTAGAAGCCGATTGGTTTCTCTGCAGAATTGTGATTAATTTTGCCCTCTCTAGATTAAAGCGGAGTTCCACCAAAAAGTGGAACTTCCATTCGTTGTACTCCCCCCCCCCCCAGGTGCCACATTTGGCACCTTTCGGGGGGAGGGGGGACAGCATACCTGTCTTTCACAGGTATCCAGTTCCCACTTCCAGAAGCCTCAACCGCGGGTATTGACGTCACCGCCCGGGCTCCCTCCTCCTCCTCGGCCACCGGACCAGTAGGAGAGAGGAGCGGAGCCTTGCGCATGCGCAGTAGGGTTCCCTGTGTGAAGCCATAAGGCTTCACTGCCAGGTTCCCTTACTCGCAATGGAGGCGGCATGCATCCGACAGGTGATGGAAACATCAGCTGCGGTGCAGTCATTGCTGGACTCCAGGACATGCAAGTGCCCGATTATTAAAAGTCAGCAGCTGCTGTATGTGCAGCTGCTGGCTTTTCATTTTTGCAGCAGTGGGTGGACCTATGCTCTAAGTAAATAAACCCCGTCTTAACCATTCTAAATTAAAATCTCAGCACACCCTGACAAATCACAATTAAGTAAACAAAAATCCCCAAATGTCAAAAAACACAACACATTTTTCCCTGAATAAGGCTCCATTCACACTAGCGCGTTTTTTTATGCATTTTGCATTTTGCAGAAATGCACGGGAATTTTTTAACATGGGTTCCTATGGAACATGTTCACATCAATGCTTTTTTGTTTCTCTGCATTTTTGGAAAGGGTCAGGGACTTTTTTTCATGCAAAATGCAGCGTTTTGCATGTAATAGAATTCAATGGACAAGCATCAAAAACGCAAGTGCACCGTTTTTACAGCGTTTTTGATGCGTTTTTGGTGCGTTTTTGCCGTTTTTTTATTTATTTATTTATTTTTTAACTTTTTTTTAAGACTGTAAAAAAAAAAAATGCAAAACGCAAATCGCGGCAAAAACGCCGCAAGAACGCTGCTCAAAAACGTGGCAAGCATGAAAAAAAAACCTCCAAAAACGCCCAAAAGCAACATGCATAGGTGTGAATCGAGCCTAAAAGGCTTTTTTTCTGCACTAAGTGCTAGTTCACACCAGATGCAGTTCCGTGTGCTTTTTTTCCTGCACTAAAAATGCATGCAGCATTTTCCATGTATTTCAATGGCTCTAGTTCACACCAGTGCAGTCAGTTTCCGGTGCAGAAAAAAACTGTACTGGAACCTAGCAAATTGTATCAAAAATGCACTGGAACTGCGTGTGGTGTGAACTGTAAGAAAAAAAACGATCTGGAACGTATCCAGAGTGCATTTTTGTGGTGTGAACTGGCCCTAAAAATGCATGTACAGTGTTTTCCATGTATTCCAATGGCTCTAGTTCACACCAGTGCAGTCAGTTCCAATCAGTTTCCGGTGCAGAAACTGACTGGAACTGAGTGCATTGGTGTGAACTAGAGCCATTGGAATACATGGAAAACACTGTGCATGCATTTTTAGTGCAGAAAAAAGTGCACGGAACTGCATCTGGTGTGAACTGGCCCTCAGTCAGTATAAAGGGTGAGAACAAAAGAGCTAGACATGTATTTTCTTCCTGTAGAAGATAATGGCAACTCAAAAAAGCAGAAAGCATCCATTTTTCTCACTGAGCTTTAGGCACCAGAATTTGCTGAAGAAAAATCTACTTTTAAGTGGGCCTTTTTCAGGGTATATTTAGGGTAGTTACGTTTGTTTAATTTAGAGTTTTTTTCTTTGCTGAAATGTGTACTGGATTTGTTTTTTTTTTTTATTTGTGTCTGTGCCCTTACTTTTTACTTTTGTCAAGATCTGTCTTTATTTGCCTTCCTGATGTGCCGGTGGGTGTTGTTGTCACCATGGGCTGGTGTTGGAAAGGCAACGTGTTGAAGCGTATGAGTGCTCTTCTGTCCCGGAGACAACTCGGTGGAGGTGGTCCTCCGAGTTGCATTCTGGGAGAGGGTATTTATGGGAAAGACGCCATGTTTAGGGGTTCGTTTTTAGCCACCTGCTGGCCCTCCTGGCCGAAAGGTATGCATTAAGAGTACCACCTTGTGGTCCTCCGTTCCGGAGGCCCACGTCACTGTGGCGTGTGGGTGGGCCCAGAAGCCTGTCTGGGGCCTACCACAGCAGCAGAGGAATGGTCCTGAGCTGTCTATCCTGAGTGAAGAAGCTGGACAACCGAGGAGATCCCAGGGGAGGACCCGTCATGGAAGAATCATGCAGAGTGCTGGTCTGGAGAGGGGCCTGGTGACTCGGTTGGAGGACGTATCCTGAAGTAATCTTACTGCATAGTACTGCCGGGTTGGCTTAAAAGTTCAAGTACTGTGTCTGACATGCATCGCAAACCAATACATCCTGTGGCAGAGGATCGTACGGGTTTTATTCCAAACAAGTCTGTGGCAGAGACTTTTGTTCGTGCTGCGTATTGGCTGCTAGGCAAGTGAGAGAGGCCTATCCAGGCGGGCAAAGATTGAATCCCACAAGGGGAGTGCATTCAATTACAAGTGTTCAATTCCAAAGAATGTTCTAAAGAATACTAAGGAAAGGTATTTGAGCTTCCCTGCAACTTTCCTTCTGCCTCTTTCCTGCTACTTCCTTTATTACTTGTTCATTAAAGCATTGGAAAATATACTCAAGTGTTTGGTGCCTACATCGTCCAGAGGTAAACTCAACGGGACCCTAGACCCGGTGCCAGTGAAACAGAGGTATCGAGAGTGAAGGTAACAGCCCGCTTTAAACCAGCAGCTCCACTGAGAGTTAGTGCTACACAGGTTTCAAATGATAGAAGTGTATCTAACCATGTCAGAGAAGAAAAGAAGAAATGCACTGCAGTCATAGAACAATGTTTTCATATGGCACATATTTAGTGGGTTAAAGTATAACTAAAGGCACAACTTTTGTTTCGTTTTAGTGAAGAGGGATTAGAATGCTCGTCAGTTTTTATTGCTGTCTGTTTCCCTGTTATGGAAATTCAACCTCTCCATTTGTCCTGTTTACCATTATCATTGAAAATGAAAGTAAAAGAAAATCCCACATTTTTGATTGTCCCCAGATAAGTAATTGAGGGGAAATCTTTCAATATGGACGCTAGTTCTGGTGACCTGGGGGTCCCAAAGGAATTTCCTCTTAATTCCTGTTTGGCTATGGGACAGGAAGTGAAGGGACAGCTCCGCAATGGGACACATGGCAAAAAAAAAAAAAAAAAAAGTATCCGACAGGGGTTATAACCCTCCTTTGCTCTATCCAAGATTTAAAAAAAAAAAAGGTTTGGCTAATGTAATATGCATTGCATTAACCCAAAAGTAAAATGTATTCGATCATACAGTTAACCCTAAATTAATTTTTATTAGACTGAATTTTTTTATATACGTTTAAGAGAATATAAGAATTTTAATAAACACCATTTGCTTCTTAGCAAACCATGTGCCACAACCCCAATGCAGATTTAGAAAAACAATCCCATCTGTGAAAAAAAAACAAGTAGTATGTGTGGGGTCCACATGCTTCCAACAATCGATATACCGCGTCACATTCTGTTCATGCGAACCGCTCATATGAAAGCCCCCCCCCTCCTCTGAGCCCGTGGTTTGGCAGGGGCAGAGGAGGGGGGGAGAAGAGAAGAAAGGGCAAAGAAAATATGACAACATTAAAACTTGTGACATATAAATATAAGAGGACTCAATAGCCGGGAAAAAAGACAAAGCGGTGAGGGAATGTAAATATAATCTTCCTACAGGAGACATATTTAACACAGGATACAAATATTAAATTATACTCAAAAAACTACCCAGTATGGTATTATGGAGTTTTCCCAATTAAACAAGCAAAAGGAGTTACAATAGGACTAGCAAAAGACACAAGATTTCAGTTGGAAGAAAGCCTGGTGGATTTGCAAGGACGTTATATATTTTTGAAAGGAATTTTGCAGGGAATGGAATCTACACTGGCAAATATATACTGTCCTAACAAAAACCCAAATGGCTATTTGACAGAGACCTTGGGAAAATTGATAGAATATAAGAAGGGAAAGGTAATTCTGGCAGGATACCTGAATCTCAGTATGGACTCACAGGTAGATAGTACGTCAAGTGCTCCAGGGATTGGAAACTATAAATTAAGGATGCTAAAAAAGAAACTCTATATATGTCAATTAGTAGATATATGGAGAGCCCTGGATTACATTCTACTCCCCGGTGCATGGAACATACTCTATAAAAGATTACATTATGGTAGAGCATAGATTGTCAGAAATAGTAACAAAATCATGAATAGAAATAAGGACTATATCAGACCATGCCCAAGTCACAAAGACGTTAACCCTTGCGGGGGTCCAGGAGAAGAGGGGCTCCTGGAGACTAAATGAGGATCTAATTCAGGATAAAAGGTAGAATGAAAAAAAAAAACAATAAAAATAGGATTTTTATAACAGCTTACCTGTAAAATCCTTTTCTTGGAGTACATCACGGGACACAGAGCCATAATATTAACTATATGGGTTATAGCCACCTTCAGGTGCTGGACACTGGCATACCCAATACAGGAAATTCACTCCCTATATAACCCCTCCTCCTACCAGGAGTACCTCAGTTTTTGTAGCAAAGCAATATATCTAAACCCAAAAAAGAGGGGCGGGACCTCTGTGTCCCGTGATGTACTCCAAGAAAAGGATTTTGCAGGTAAGCTTTTATAAAAATCCAATTTTCTTTATCGTACGTCAGGGGACAAAGAGCACCATAGTAATCACTATGTGGGATGTCCCATAGCAATGCTATTTGAGGGGAGGGAGACACAACCTGTAGGGCACCCCCAGACTTGAGGATCTATACTGCTGCCCGCAGCACACTGCGCCCAAAGGTGATATCCTCATGCCTTTTTACATTCACCTGATAAAACTTGGTGAATGTATGTACTGAAGACCAAGTTGCGGCCTTACAGATCTGAACCATGGAGGCCTGGTGACACACTGTCCAAGAAGCACTAACTGCCCTGGTAGAGTGCGCTTTGACTTGAAAAAGGTGGATTCTTACCCCTTAAATCATAAGTCTGAATTATAACTTGCTGAATCCACTTAGCGACAGTGGATTTCAACATTGCCTGTCCTTTCTTAGGACCTTCTAGCAGTATAAATAAGGCATCAGTCTTCTGGATCTGAGCAGTTGCCTTTAAATAAACTTTGACTGCTCTCACACCACATCAAGACAATGTAGTGACTTCTCTTCCCTGGAACATGGTTTTGGAAAAAACAATGGCAGGACAATATCTTGGTTCAGGTGAAAAGACCACATTTGGCAGAAAATCTGGACGAGGACGCAACACCACCCTGTCCTCGTGAATAATCAAATATGGCTCTTTACAAGAAAGAGCAGCCAACTCCGAAACCCTACTTGCTGAGGATATAGCAACCAAGAACACGAACTTCCTTGTCAGAATGACTAAGGGAATATGTTGTATCGGTTACAATGGCTGTTTTTGTAACACTGACAAAACTAAGTTCAAGTCTCAAGGGCTCAAAGGGGATTTAACTGGCGGATTAAGCTGCATCACCCCATGTATAAAACCCCAGACTAAGGAATGTGAAGCAAGCGATCTTTGAAAAAAGATCGCTAAAGCTGAGACTTGGCCCTTAATAGTATTCAAGGTCAATTTCATCTCTACCACTAATTGTAGAAAGGCAAGAATTCTGCCTATGATATACTTCCAAGGGTGGAATTCATACAGGAAACATAAGCCCTCCAGACTCTAAAATATATAGTTCTGGAAGCTGCCTTCTTTGTATTAATCAAAGTAGGGATAACTGACCCGGAAAGCCCATGTTTTTTTCAGAATGTGGGTTTCAATAGCCAAGCTGTTAAATTTAGCATTCGTAAGGCATGATGGAATATCGGCCCCTGTGAGAGTAGGTCTGCCCGTAGTGGAAGGGACCATGGATCCTCCATCTTCATCTTTACAATTTCTGCATACCAGGACCTTCTGGGCCATGCTGGGGCTACCAGAATTACCAACTTTCTTTCCAGCTTGATCCTGCAAAGAATTTGTGGTAGCAACTCAATAGGGAGGAATGCATAAATCAGTGAGAACTGATCCCACGGGGTCACCAACACATCTGTCCCGCATGCGAGTGGATCTCTTGTCCTGGAAACAAAGTTGACCAACTTCATGTTGAATCTGGATGCCAGAAGATCTATGTCCGGAGTCCCCCATCTTTGGCAAACAGCCCGAAAAATGTCAGGGTGAATAACAGCTGGCGACTCAAGTAGTCCGCCTGCCAATTCTCTACTCCCGGAATGAAGACTGCCGATAGGAATGGAACATTCCTCTCTGCCCAAGTTAGAATATGGTTCACCTCTCTCTGCGCTGAGACACTCTTGGTGTCCCCTTGGTGATTGATATGGGCCACAGCTGTGGCATTGTCAGATTGGATCCTGACAGGACAATCCCGTAACCTGAAATTCCAGGCCTTCAAAGCCAGACGCACTGCCCGAATCTCTAGTATGTTGATGAGCAAGGCTCTTTCGGTTCTTGACCACTATCCCTGGACAGTTGTCTTTTGTAGCACTGCTCCCCAGCCTAAAAGGCTGGCATCTGTCATTACCACCTTCCAGATAACTGGTCTGAAGGATTTTTCTTTTAGCAGATTCTGGGTTAGTACCCACCAACTGAGGCTTTGGGACACCCTTAGGGACAGCCGCATTGGCAAGACTAAAGCTTGAATCATTTTGTTCCAAGCAGACAGAATACTGTTTTGCAACAGTCTCGAATGGAACTGGGCATAGGGAACCACTTCGAATGAAGCCACCATCTTTCCTAACAACCTCCTGCAAAGGTTAATGGAGGGATCTCCTTTTGACCTGACCATCCGCACCAGCTCTTTTATGGAGTTGATCTTTGCCTGAGGCAAGAACACATTTTTCTGGGCTATGATCAGACCCAAGTACTTGAGCCTTTTTAGTGGTTTTAAGGAAGACTTCTCTAGGTTGAGAACCCAACCTAGACTTTCCAGGTAACTGGTTGTAATGCTTACGCTTTTGCTCCAAACGAGCCACCGACTCGTCTATTAGCAATAGATCGTCTAGGTATGCCAAGACTGTTATGCCCTGTGCCCTTAACCTGGCTAGAGGTGGGGGCCAGGACTTTTGTAAATACCCGGGGTGCTGTAGCTAGCCCAAAGGGCAAGGCTACAAACTGAAAATGCTGCTGTTCTACCTCAAACCGCAGAAACCTTTGGTGAGTGGGAAATATAGAAACATGCAGATATGCATCCCTGATGTTGATAGATGCCAGAAGTTCTCCTCCTTGTAGAATAGAAACCATTGACCTGATCGACTCCACTCCAAAAGGAGCGGATCTTCAGGAACCGATTTAGATTTTTTTAGATCTAGAATGGGTCTGACATCTCCATTCAGTTTTGGTACCGTAAAGAGGTTTGAATAAAACCCCAAACCTTGCACTTCTGTGGGGATTTGTATGACCACTCCCTGATTAATCGTCTAGTGGCCAAAACAGAGATAGCCTTTTCCCTGGATCTTTGGTCTGAATGTTTGAAAAACGAGATGGTGGAAAGTCCTGAAATTCCAGTTTGTACCCTAGAGTTATCACGGAGATGACCCATCTGTACTGAATTTCCTCTTGCCAGACTTCTGAAAACTGCTGAAGTCTCCCCCCCACCCTGGTGAGGGGGGGTGTCCCTTCATAACGAGGCTTTATAATCCTGTTTTGTAGGTTTCTGGCCCCTGACCTTCTTATGTGCCTGGGCCTGACCCTGAGGTTTTCTGAGTCTGACGGCGGAGGTCGTCACCACTGCCTAGAGGCAGATGCCCCTGGTGCAGGAGAAAGAGTCCACTTAAATGAAGGGAATTTACTCTTGACTGGCAAAAGAGTACTTTTCCCACTGGAAATCGTTTGGATGTATTTGTACAAATCATCCCCAAATAGCCGATCCCCATGAAAAGAAAAAAACAGTCAGGAGTTTTTTGCATGGTTCTTCAGCTGACCAATTTTTTAGCCACAGGATTCTTCGCATGTGTACTAGCAAAAGCGCAAGGCGAGATGCCTTGTGAATAGAATCTTTATTGGTGTCTATGGCAAAACATAATGCTCTTGGCAGTTCGGCCAAATCCCGGGCTTGCTGTGCAGGAAGCTCTTTAACCACTTCAGCCCCGGAAGGTTTTACCCCCTTCCTGACCAGAGCACTTTTTACAATTCGGCACTGCGTCGCTTTAACTGCTAATTGCGCGGTCATGCAATGCTGTACCCAAACGAAATTTGCGTCCTTTTCTTCCCACAAATAGAGCTTTCTTTTGATAGTATTTGATCACCTCTGCCGTTTTTATTTTTTGCGCTATACACGGAAAAAGACCGAAAATTTTGAAAAAAAATGATATTTTCTACTTTTTGTTCTAAAAAAAATCCAATAAACTCAATTTTAGTCATACATTTAGGCCAAAATGTATTTGGCCACATGTCTTTGGTAAAAAAAATGTCAATAAGTGTATATTTATTGGTTTGCGCAAAAGTTATAGCGTCTACAAACTAGGGTACATTTTCTGGAATTTACACAGCCTTTAATTTATGACTGCCTATGTCGTTTCTTGAGGTGCTAAAATGGCAGGGCAGTACAAAACTCCCACAAATGACCCCATTTTGGAAAGTAGACACCCCAAGGAATTTGCTGAGAGGCATGTTGAGCCCATTGAATATTCATTTTTTTTGTCCCAAGTGATTGAACAATGACAAAAAAAAAAAAAAAAAAAAAAAAAATTACAAAAAGTTGTCACTAAATGATATATTGCTCACACAGGCCATGGGCATATGTGGAATTGCACCCCAAAATACATTTAGCTGCTTCTCCTGAGTATGGGGATACCACATGTGTGAGACTTTTTGGGAGCCTAGCCGCGTACGGGGCCCCGAAAACCAATCACTGCCTTCAGGATTTCTAAGGGCGTACATTTTTGATTTTACTCCTCACTACCTATCACAGTTTTGAAGGCCATAAAATGCCCAGATGACATAAAACCCCCCCAAATGACCCCATTTTGGAAAGTAGACACCCCAAGCTATTTGCTTTGAGGCATGTTGAGTCCATGGAATGTTTTATATTTTGACACAAGTTGCGGGAAAGTGACAAATTTTTTTTTTTTTTTTTGCACAAAGTTGTCACTAAATGATATATTGCTCACACAGGCCATGGGCATATGTGGAATTGCACCCCAAAATACATTTAGCTGCTTCTCCTGAGTATGGGGATACCACATGTGTGGGACTTTTTGGGAGCCTAGCCGCGTACGGGACCCCGAAAACCAATCACTGCCTTCAGGATTTCTAAGGGCGTACATTTTTGATTTTACTCCTCACTGCCTATCACAGTTTCGGAGGCCATGGAATGCCCAGGTGGCACAAACCCCCCCCAAATGACCCCATTTTGGAAAGTAGACACCCCAAGCTATTTGCTGAGAGGCATGGTGAGTATTTTGCAGCTCTCATTTGTTTTTGAAAATAAAGAAAGACGAGAAAAAAAATTTTTTTTTTTCTTTTTTCAATTTTCAAAACTTTGTGACAAAAAGTGAGGTCTGCAAAATACTCACTATACCTCTCATCAAATAGCTTGGGGTGTCTACTTTCCAAAATGGGGTCATTTGGGGGTTTTTTTTGCCACCTGGGCATTCCATGGCCTCCGAAACTGTGATAGGCAGTGAAGAGTGAAATCAAAAATTTACGGCCTTAGAAAGCCTGAAGGTGGTGCTTGGTTTTCGGGGTCCCGTACACGGCTAGGCTCCCAAAAAGTCCCACACATGTGGTATACCCATACTCAGGAGAAGCAGCAGAATGTATTTTGGGGTGTAATTTCACATATTCCCATGGCATGTTTGAGCAATATATCATTTAGTGACAACTTTGTGCAAAAAAAAATAAAAAAAATAAAAAATTGTCTCTTTCCCGCAACTTGTGTCACAATATAAATTATTCCATGGACTCAACATGACTCTCAGCAAATAGCTTGGGGTGTCTACTTTCCAAAATGGGGTCATTTGGGGGGGTTTTGAACTGTCCTGGCATTTTATGCACAACATCTAGAAGCTTATGTCACACATCACCCACACTTCTAACCACTTGAAGACAAAGCCCTTTCTGACACTTATTGTTTACATAAAAAAATAATTTTTTTTTGCAAGAAAATTACTTTGAACCCCCAAACATTATATATTTTTTTTAAAGCAAATGCCCTACAGATTAAAATGGTGGGTGTTTCATTTTTTTTTTTTCACACAGTATTTGCGCAGCGATTTTTCAAACGCATTTTTTGGGGAAAAAACACACTTTTTTACATTTTAATGCACTAAAACACACTATATTGCCCAAATGTTTGATGAAATAAAAAAGATGATCTTAGGCCGAGTACATGGATACCAAACATGACATGCTTTAAAATTGCGCACAAACGTGCAGTGGCGACAAACTAAATACATTTTTAAAAGCCTTTAAAAGCCTTTACAGGTTACCACTTTAGATTTACAGAGGAGGTCTACTGCTAAACTTACTGCCCTCAATCTGACCTTCGCGGCGATACCTCACATGCATGGTGCAATTGCTGTTTACATTTGACGCCAGACCGACGCTTGCGTTCGCCTTAGCGCGAGAGCAGGGGGGACAGGGGTGCTTTTTTTTTTTTTTTTTTTTTTTCTTTATTATTATTATTTTTTTATCTTATTTTTAAACTGTTCCTTTCATTTTTTTTTTTTTTTTATCATTTTTATTGTTATCTCAGGGAATGTAAATATCCCCTATCATAGCAATAGGTAGTGACAGGTACTCTTTTTTGCAAAAATTGGGGTCTATTAGACCCTAGATTTCTCCTCTGCCCTCAAAGCATCTGACCACACCAAGATCGGTGTGATAAAATGCTTTCCCAATTTCCCAATGGCGCTGTTTACATCCGGCGAAATCTAAGTCATAAAATGCTCGTAGCTTCCAGTTTCTTAGGCCATAGAGATGTTTGGAGCCACTCTGGTCTCTGATCAGCTCTATGGTCAGCAGGCTGAATCACCGGCTGCATTTTCAGGTTCCCTGTTGAGACAGGAGAGCCAGAGAAAAACACGGAAGACGTTGGGGGGGGAGGGGCATTCCCTCCCACTGCTTGTAAAAGCAGTCTAGAGGCTAATTAGCTGCTAGGATTGCTTTTACATGAAAGCCGACCGCTGGCTGAAAAGAATGATACCAAGATGATACCTAAACCTGCAGGCATCATTCTGGTATAACCACTCAAAGTCGTGAATGGCGTACCTGAAGACAAAAAAATGGTTAACAATAAAGCACAGTAAACGGTAAGGTATAAAAAATTACATACCTGAAAAGCAAACATGATAAAACATAATAACAATAAAACATTGCAGAATAGAATACAGTAAAAAAGAACAGAACAATAGAGAGAGAGAATAGAGAGAGAAAGAACAATAAAACGACAACTATTTTTTTTTTATTTTATATTTTTGTATGTGTTTTTTTTTTTTTTTTTTTACACTTTTTTTTGTAACTAACTTTTATAACTGTAACCGGTTCCAGGTTCGGGTCTCTCAAAATGTGATGGCATCTTGGGAGACCCTGTGAAAGTGTGCCTAGTCTGTGCAATGCTGTACCCTACGCTAATACTCAACTAGTGCATGGTAGCGTTCAAAATATTCACCAATGCAAAGACCAGGATTGTCAGGACAGGAGGGACAATAATAGCGGGTGTCACGTCTATATCCGCGCTTGCTGCAGACACAACATCTTTTTTGGGGGGGTTCGTTGGGTAGGGGTACTCGGAAGGACATAAAGAAAATGCCTCTCATGCAGCCGACTGCATTTGGTTGGGGATGTGAATGGGGGAAGTACGGGCGCTGCAGAAGCGGTGGTTTCCCAATTAGGATTGGCGAATGCAGCAGGAAGGGCACTATGGGCACGATGGGCCTGTGTTTGTCTTCTTGGTGGCAGCGGGACACTACTTGTGCTTGCCACCTCACCAGCTTGAACTGCACTTATGGGACTCGCCACGTCACCAAGTGTTACTGCAGTGCTGGTTTGACTACGACCGGGGTGTACTAGGCCGCTGGTGCTTGCCAGTTCACCAAAACGCTACCAAAAAAACTGTTAGCGATCGCAAGGATCAGGCCTGACTCTGCGAACGCTGCAGTTATGCGTTTAGTGTTTTGTAAGTGTCAGTGATCGATCGATACTGCACTTGGGTGGGCTGGGCTGGGCCGGGCGGAGGGGCAAAACGCAGGTGCTAGCAGGTATCTGGGCTGATCCAGCTAACACTGCGTTTGTGGGAACCCTAAACTGCTGGGGACGCTAGTATAGATCTGATCGGATCAGATATTGATCCGATCAGATACTATACCACTAAGGGAGGTGTACGGTGCGTGCGTGGGTGTTAGCGGTACTGGCGCTAATCTGACGCTGCCTGGGGCTGGTGCTTGCCAGTTCACCAAAACGCTACCAGAAAAACTGTTAGCGATCGCAGGAATCAGGCCTGACTCTGCGAACGCTGCAGTTATGCGTTTAGTGTTTTGTAAGTGTCAGTGATCGATCGATACTGCACTTGGGTGGGCTGGGCTGGGCCGGGCGGAGGGGCAAAACGCAGGTGCTAGCAGGTATCTGGGCTGATCCCGCTAACACTGCGTTTGTGGGAACCCTAAACTGCTGGGGACGCTAGTATAGATCTGATCGGATCAGATATTGATCCGATCAGATACTATACCACTAAGGGAGGTGTACGGTGCGTGCGTGGGTGTTAGCGGTACTGGCGCTAATCTGACGCTGCCTGGGGCTGGTGCTTGCCAGTTCACCAAAACGCTACCAAAAAAACTGTTAGCGATCGCAGGGATCAGGCCTGACTATGCGAACGCTGCAGTTATGCGTTTAGTGTTTTGTAAGTGACAGTGATCGATCGATACTGCACTTGGGTGGGCCGGGCAGAGGGGCAAAACGCAGGTGCTAGCGGGTATCTGGGCTGACCCCGCTAACACTGCGTTTTCGGGAACCCTAAACTGCTGGGGACGCTAGTATAGATCTGATCGGATCAGATATTGATCCGTACAGATACTATACCACTAAGGGAGGCGTATGCTGCGTGCGTGGGTGTTAGCGGTACTGGCGCTAATCTGACGCTGCCTGGGGCGACGCATATCACCGCCAGGCGATCAGGGGGCTAAACCTTTATTCGGTAATAAACGGCGGGTGCCCTGACACTATAAAAAATAAACGAACTAACCAGCGTCACCCGTAACAGTTATACGGTGATCAGTGGTGAAAGGGTTAACTAGGGGGCAATCAAGGGGTTAAAACCTTTATTAGATAGTATATGGGGGTCCATGTCGCTATAAAACGCTGACGGCGAACCTAAATATTTACGTCTCTAACTAGCGTCACCAGCGACACTAATACAGCGATCAGAAAAATGATCGCTTAGTGACACTGGTGACAGGGGGTGATCAAGGGGTTAAAACTTTATTAGGGGGGGTTAGGGGGGTATCCTAGACCTAAAGGGGGGTAATACTCACTGCCCTAACACTGTAACTGTCACAAACTGACACTATGCAGTAATCAGAAAAAAAAAAAAAAAAAAAATACTGCTAATGTCAGTTTGTGACAGGGGGGGGGGTGATTGGGGGGGGATCGGGGGGCGATCGGGGGGGATCGGGGGTGTAAAGTATGCCTGGCATGTTCTACTGTGTGTGTTTGTGTTGTGTGGACTTACATGTCTTCTCTCCTCGGCGCTGGACGGAAACTGCCAGACCGAGGAGAGATGACATCACATCCTCTGCCTGTGTGAAACTACACACAGGCAGAGGAGGATTCCCATTGGCTGGGAGCGATCGCGAGGGGGGGGCCACGATCGGATGGTCTCCCCCTCGCCTCCCGACGCTCCCAGTCAGATGCCGACCGCCGATGGCACCGGGGGGGGGTCCGATCGGACCCCCCGCCCGCGGGAGGCAGATCACGTACAGGTACGTGATTCTGCCTGCCCGTGCCATTCTGCCGACGTATATATACGTTAGGCGGTCGGCAAGTGGTTAAGGGCCTGTCTAAATTGGTCCTTTAGGGATTGACAGATGCCTATTGCAGTGACTGCAGGCTGAGTAATGGCACCTGCCAAAGAAGAAGAGGATTTTTAGTAGGAATTCCAATCTTTTATCTGCTGGATCCTTAAGCATTTGTGCATTGTCTACTGGATACGTTAGACTTTTATTTACACTGGAAATTGCAGCATCAACTGCTGGTACAGTCCATTTTTTGGTGAATTAGAGAACTGAGAATCTGGAGGGAGAAAATGCTTATCCGGGTGATCCCATTCAGCATAAATAAGCTTTTCCAGTAATGCATGCACAGGAAACGCATGCAAAGGCTGTGAAGGTTTTAAGTAACTCAAGGAAGAAACCGAACTTTCAGCAGACTCCATTAGGGGTAGCATGAAAGTGGAACGAACCATCTCCGTAAGAGATTGTACTAGCAATTTCTCAGATTTCGAGGCTGGAAAGGGTTCATCTACCGTTGTTTCTTCTCAGAGGAGTAATTGATTTGTTTTTCCTCCTGATCGCCTGAGGGTAACACCTCATCCTGTACCCACTGTTCCCCTTGCAAAGGGTCTAAGGTGTGGGAGGGGGATCTAACAAGCTTCCTATCCATTTGGATGGAGGATGCAATTAAAGCCACTAATCTTCCCTCTAGGCCTTGCAGGGTGGAGGAAAAGGCATCTTCAGCTACGTATAGTGGGGCTGAGATGTGAGAAGCAGCTGCACCACCAATTTGTTCCAATGACTCACCCTGGCTTGCCCAAACTGGTATTTCAGACAAGGATGACAGTGTGGAGTCACGGCTTGGAGCTCCCAGTGCCTGGAGGTGGAATCTTTGGTACCTTTTGTAAGGTTTTTGTGGTGTCTTTTTTGGCAGACATAGTCCTAAGCACAAAAAGCAGAGGCTCTATTTAAATGCACTAATTACTGAACAATAGTCTGACAGTATAATGCCGCTATACAAGTTCAGTCTAGTGCTGGGAAAAAATGTCCTTCCATATTAGGAATGCCTTTTGCACCCTTACTTGTCCCACCACGCCTGTGTCCCGAGTGTAGGCAGCTTGCTTTCTCCTTGCTACACAGCCGAAGAGAGACAGCTCCAAGTAATATCTCCTCTCTGCACTTGAGCCGTGCGTCCTCGTGGACATTTATGACCCAAACACGGTGCTGCGCCTAGGCCCCACCCCCCCTTTCATTTGAATTTTTTAAACATTCCCACACGGGCGGCCTTCGGGTCCCGCAGACCCAACACAAGGGGGGGAAGAGGCAGAGCGAAAGACACCTGGCAGGAGAGTAAAACTTCTGGAGCCGAAACTGGGACCTTCGCACCCCCAGCTGCGGGGGGTTATTACAAGGGGCGCCACAACAATTGTTGATCCCTAACCCCTCATGGTCCCTCCAGGGGGGGAATGCAGAATGGCAGATCTCTTACCTGGAAGAGGAATCCCCACTGTGCAAGCTACTGCTGCAACACACGGACTGACACTGAGCTGAAGTGAAGACAACAGATTAAGGTATGTGCATATACTCCCTCTGGTGGAGGATTAAGGCATGACAACATTTTCTCCCTAAGGAAGAAAAAAATCATAGATGGACTTTTTCAGTCCCTATGCTTCTTCCCTTACCTTATCCTCACCGCAGGATACTGCTGTAACTGACAGATCCAAACTTCACCCATCACGGCGGGCTGCGTTCGCAAACCTTTAAGGACCGGGTCCCTTTTTATCGGGTTTCCACTCCCTTGGACCTGTATTAGCACCCCACCAGGAAAAACTTTAGGTAATATAAGCATGACCAAAGCCCTGGATCCCGGGGTCCAGCCCCACAAAGAGAGGCATTACAGGCAAAACCTCGTTCTTCGTATACGAGGCCCAGGTACCATCCACTTTGGCCTCAGTGGCACTTTGGATGGATACGGTTTTGCGGAGGCTATTTAAATCTAGCAAGGATCCCTCCTGGAGCTCCTCAGAGCACATCTTCACTCGTGACCAACACCTTAGACACTGGTGAAAAAACTGAGGTACTCCTGGTAGGAGGAGAGGTTATATAGGGAGTGAACTTCCTGTATTGGGTATGCCAGTGTCCAGCACCTGAAGGTGGCTATAAACCATATAGTTAATACTATGGCTCTGTGTCCTGTGATGTACGATAAAGAAATCTATATTTTCAGTTAAATGGAACCCCAGAAGTATCAAAGGCCACAAAATGGGAGGCACAAGGCATATGTTAGAGGAATCTTACTATCCATGGGAGCCAGGAAAAAAAGAAAGAACAAAACATAGAAAGGTTAGTGAAGGAGATAACGAGCTAGAACAGATGCATAAAAAGAATTTAGATGGGGAGATCCACCATGTCTTGGTATAGAAAAGAGAAAATCTGAAAGACCTCATGGAACAAGAGACAAGACAAGCATTTAACAGAGCGGCCAAAGATAGATATAAATGGGGAAACAAACCAGGTAAATATCTAACAAGAAAATTAAAACATAAAAAATTATATAGAAAAAATGAAAAACAACGAGAAATTAGAAACAGTATATAAAACATCAAAAATTGCCAGGACATTCCACAGCTATTATAGTGCTCTTTACTCCATAAGGTAGAAGGGGACACAGGAAGAAGAGTTAAAGAGAAAACAAAAAATGAAAGAATATCTGAGAGAAGCAAAATTACCAAAAAGTATCAATAGAAAAACATCAGCCTTAGACCCCATACACACTATTAGATTTTCTGCAGATTTTTGTCTTCAGATTTACCAAAACCATATAACATGAGGTCATGAGTTTTAATTTGTATAGAATCAGGCAGGCCCTTGCACTACATGGTTTTGGTAAATCCGAAGACAATGGTGCCAATGGTATGGTGCCTTAGAGGAGCCAATAATACAAGGGGAAATTAATCTAGCGATAAAAAGCACAGTGAAAGGAAAAAGCCCAGGTCCCAATGGATACAAGATCTTTTTATTATCAAAATTTAGAGAGCAATTAGTACCAAAATTAGAAACATATGAATGCTTTAGGAAAGGGAGAAGAGATGAGACGGGAATCTTTACAAGCACATATCACAGTAATACTCAAAGAGGAAAAAGATGCAACTCTGTGCTCTAAGCTACAGACCAATAGCGATACAAAATTATATGCAAAGATCTTGGCCACAAGATTAAAGAAGCTGATGCCCGAATGGATCCACATGGACCAGATGGGCTTTATACCAGGGAGGGAAGATAAGAACAATGGAAGAGCAACATTACTGATGTTACATAAAGCGGGAGTCAGAAAATCCCCAGCTCTATTCCTGTCAATAGATGCTGAAAAGGCATTCAACAGTGTAGACTGGAGATTTATGATGGAAACATTGAAGAACCTGGACTGGGACCCAGGATGACCCAATGGATTCAAATTCTTTATGACTGGCCATCGGCTGTGGTGAAGGTCAACAGGAGTCTGTCACCTCCCTTTAAAATATTCAATGGAACTGGACAGGGATGCCAGCTTTCACCCCTTTTGTTTATATTGTCACTGGAACCACTATTGGCCACTATCCATGGAAGTGTAGATATAGGGGGAGTAAAGATCGGAGAAATAGAATATAAAGTAGCGGCATATACCGATGATGTATTGTCCTGTATAACTAGACCAAGAACGACACTACCAAAATTTAAAAAAAGAATTAAAAAAATACAGAGATTTGTCAAACTTAAAATATAAACCCGGTAAAATTGGAAATTTTAAATAGAAGTCCGAGTAAAGAAGAAGAAGAAATAGCGTTACAGGGGGAATTTCCTTTCATAAGGGGGGAAACAGATTTAAAATATCTGGGGATAAAAATAACACCCTCATTGGGAGATTTATAGCAGACAAATTTTTATCCCGTTACTCAATGAGATTAAAGCAGAAGTAAAAAAAAAAAAATAGCCTCACGCCCACTGGCATAGGTTAGACAGATAAATATGCTAATGATGGCAATACGCTCAAAAATCCTGTATAAATTCCAATTGCTCACAATAGCTTTATCGCAGACTTTTTTTGGAGCAATCAAAAAAAATGTTCTTAAAAGTATATATAGTATGGCAAAAGAAGAAACCAAGCATACAGCTATCGATACTTAGTAGAGAAAAAGCACATGGGAGTTAGCTGCATCAGATATTAAAAGGTATTACAATGCGATAGTATTGGCACGAATATAGTGGACAAATACAAAAAGTTAAAAAAGTTGGGTCAAAATAGAAAAAAACACTTAGTGGGGCACAGTTACAAATATAGGATGTTGGGAGTGAACACACTCAAATTGACGAGTAATGTCTTTAGGATATGGGATTTATTTCACAGACAGGAAAAATGGGAATAGAATTCACCTTTGATACCACTAGATGGGACAATGTTTTTTTTACCGTGGAATGAGACACAGTTTGCAAAATAAATGAATAATGCACAAATAAAAGATACTATATAAAAAATGTGAAAATACAAACATTTCAGGAATTAAAACATAAGAGTGACTTGATGGATTTGAACGAATAGAGATCTTTCCAGCTAAAACATTTTGTATCCACTTTGCCGCAACTAATCGGGTCGGTGGAGAACTTAAACCCAATAGAAAGAATGTGCAATCTACAAACAAAGTTAAATCACAGTATATCACAAATGTATAAAATACTCAGGGCACTGGAGGTGAAGGGAATGCCCCCATTTATTGAAAAATGGGAAAAAGGGCTGGCATCACAATTAAAAGAGCAACATAAAGGTAAAGTACTGAGAGCAGTATAAAGGTTTGCGGGGGATATAAATACAATAGAGATGAATTACAAATGCATATCTAGATGGTACATAAACGCCCATACTGGCCCAAAAATATCAACTAGAGAAAACTCCATTGTTTTGGAGAGGTTATGGCCAGAGGGGAACTATGCCCAAGGAGGAAAGATTTCTGGCAGGAGGTAAGAGCATATATAAAAGAGATCACAGGATTTGAGATCCCAGATGACCCATGGTGTTGCCTATTCCATAATATAACCATGGAAAAAAAACAAAAAAACAAAAACACAATACAAGGACACAATACTACCGTACTTAATAAATGCTGCCAAAAGCACGATACCAAAAAAATGGCAAGATAAAGAAAAACCCACTTCAATACCAGGTACTTTTATCCCTTCCTGCCCAAGCCAATTTTTAGCTTTCAGCGCTCTCGCACTTTGAATGACAATTGCGCAGTCATGCTACACTGTACCCAAACAATTTTTTTTATCATTTTGTTCCCACATATAGAGCTTTCTTTTGGTGGTATTTTGGTGGTAAAGGTTTTCTTTGTTCCTGTTTAAAATATTATAAATATGTTTTCTCCTTCACTGATGGGCACTGATGAGGCTGCACTAATGGGTACTGATAAGGTGGCACTGATGGGCATTGATGAGGTGGCACCAATAAGTTGGCACTGATGAGGTGGTACTGATGGGCACCGATAGGTGGCACTGATATTCAGCACTGATGAGCATTGACAGGGGGCACTGATGGGCACGGATAGGTGGCACTGATGGGTACTTATGGGTGGTACTGATAGGTGGGCACTGATAGGTGGCACTGATGGACACTGATAGATGGTACTGCTGGGCATCACTGATAAGGAGACATCTGGCAGGCACTGACTGACTGGCACTGACTGGCAATGTGTGAGCACTGATTGGCATTGTTTGGGCACTTACTGGCATCTAGGGTGGCATCCCTGGTGATCCATCTGTTGTGTTGGTCCTGGTGGTCCAGTGTGGGCATCCATGGGGGGGGTTGCACTGATAAACAATCAGAACAGACCCCCCCATCAGGAGAGCCGCCGGTAGTCTCTCCCCTACTCGCGTCTGTCAGGCACGAGTGAGGAAAAGCCGATCAATGGCTCTTCCTGTTTACATTGTTATCAGCCCTGATTGGACACGGCTGATCACATGGTAAAGAGCCTCTATCAGAGGCTCTTTACCGAGATCGGTGTAGCGGTGTGTCAGACTGACACACCACACCACTGATCGCTGCGATGTGCGCCCCCACAGGGGCGCGGCGGGTGTTATTCTGCTGGATGTCATATGACGCCCAGTCAGGATAACTGAACCACCACCCGGCCATCATTCTGCTATAGGCCGGGCAGGAAGTGGTTGAGGGAATAGCTTAATAAGATCGAATATACATATAAAATGGAATACCTGAGCAGTAGGGAGGAAGAGCAGGTAGGAAGATTCAAAAGTATATGGGAAAGCTGGACTAGTTCTAAGTACACAAGGAAATATTCAGAAGTGTGGGGTAGAGAAATGAGCAGGGGGGGGTCAGAAGGGGGATGGGGAGAGGGTGGAGGAAGTAAAGGCACAATAGGGCTGAGAAGGGGGAGGGGGTGAGGGGGGATGGTTGGGATTTGTTTGTGACAAATGGCTCGTTAAATTTTATTGTATATGGAAAAATATTTTTTTTCTTTTTTTTTTTAATTTAAAAAGAATATATGGAATTTGTTTTTACTCTTGGACATATTCACTCACCAAGGGTTTTCATGAGCTTGTTTATTGCTTTTATCATATTCACAATAAAATCACAAAGTCCTATATTAGGTCGATGTATCCTGTCCTCTTTTTGTGACTTCTCTGTTAACATCTCAGCTACCTCTGCTTCCCTAGAATACAGTGTCATGTCATTCAGCTGTCTGTGCCACTATATGTCTACAGCTGTGGCCAAAAGTTTTAAGAATGACACAAATATTACATTTTCACAAAGTCTGCTGCCTCAGTTTTTATGATGGTAATTTGCATATAATCCAGAATGTTATGTAGAGTGAACAGATAAATTGCAAAATCTGTCTGCCATGAAAATGAATTAATCCCCGAAAAAACATTTCCGCTGCATTTGTGAAGAAGGCCTCAGGGCACCCAAGAAAGTTCAGCAAGCGCCAGGACCGTCTCCTACAGTTGATTCAGCTGCGGAATCGGGGCACCACCAGTGCAGAGCTTGCTCAGGAATGGCAGCAGGCAGGTGTGAGCGCATCTGCCGTCACAGTGAGGTGAAGACTTTTGGAGGATGGTCTGGTGTCAAGAAGGGCAGCAAAGAAACCACTTCTCTCCAGAAAAAAAGATCAGGAAAAGACTTATATTCTGCAAAAGGTACAAGGACTGGACTGCTGATGACTGGGGTAAAGTCATTTTCTCTGATAAATCCCCTTTCCAATTGTTTGGGGCACCTGGAAAAAACCTTGCCTGGAGAAGAAAGGGTGAGCACTACCATCAGTCCTGTGTCATGTCAACAGTAAAGTATCCTGAGACCATTCATGTATGGGGTTGCTCCTCAGCCAAGGGAGTGGGCTCAGCTCACAATTTTGCCTAAGAACACAGCCATGAATAACAAATGTGAAAAAACAACAAAGCGCTGTGATGGTTATTTGAGATAAAAAAACAATCAAAAATGAACTGATCAAATATAAAAGTGAGGCTGCTATCAATACAAGGTGCTCAGAATCCCTATAACTGGCCATCTACAGCAAAAGACACAGTACTTAAACATGTCAGGGGTAATTTAATTAGTTAACACACTTAATCAAGATACCCTCTTATAATTCCTTTATATAACGCTACCTATCGCCCCCTACAGGTGAACAAAAAACCAAGATCAAATCCATTCCTGACGTGCTTATTACGTGTTCTAAAGCATAGATTTATATATATATGAATGAGGTATACCTTAATATAAAGTGCAACATTTTTGTTAAAAGTAAAAATATCCAATGTATATATACATTTAAAAAAATTAAAAATTAAAATAAAAATATTAAAAATACATATGTGTATTGCAGAAAAAAGATCTGAACTAGCTGAAACCCAAAACATTTTATATAAGCAGTTTTAAAAAAAAAAATTTTTTGATAAAAAAATCTTTTTCATAAAATTTCACATTTAAAATTATTTAAAAATCTGATATAAAACAATTAAGATCAAATTCAATATTGAAGCGATTTGGTTCAAGAGTACGCATCTGGAATATACACTTTGATTCATTCTTGCTGAGTTCCCTAATCTTATTGGAGCCCCTCCAGTGTGGTTTATATCTTTGGATTGCCCAAAACTTCAAGTCCCTGGGATCTTTATTGTGGTACATAGCAAAATGTTTCGAGACACTGTGCTTAGGGTAAGCTTTTTTAATATTTTGGATGTGTTCCCTTATTTGCTTCCACATGGGTCTTTTGGTTCTACCTATATATTGGAGAGAACAGGAACATTGTAGGACATATACCACGCCTTCCGTTCTACATGATACAAAGTCCCTGATCTCAAATTCTTTTCCGGTACTGGTTGATGTAAATTTATGACACTTGTAACCGTTTTGGTCAGTATTTCTGCAGGCATAACACCTCTTACAGGGTAGGAACACCTCTTACGAGTAGGAATTGGGCTAGAGATCATGAACAATATAGGCATGATGAAAGAAGAAGCCCAGTACATACTACCAATAGATATGAGCCCCTAAGAAATTACAATGATGAAGAACAATCAAGATCTTTTTTAGAAATGCGCAGGAACGAAGATCCCCCCCCCAAACAAGAACAACACAACAGAGAAAGAAGTCCAAACCCCAAAAAAGGGGATGCCGAGCCGGATGGAAAGTCAAAAAGAAAAAGAGAACATTAGGAGAAGATATAACCTCAGCGGAAAAGATCTTACACAAGCTGAATTAATTACACTGGACAAAGGCCTGAAGTACGCACCGACTAGGAATCTGGATAAATTTCAAATGTATATTGATATACAAAAATATACAAGAAGATCGAATATCAAGAAGTACATGCTATCTAAACCTCCCTCCGTGAACAACAATGAGATGGAGGCTTTAGGAGGAATTAAGCATAGCAACTTGAGAAACAAATCATTATTCAATCCACCCATAACAAATAATGAACATATTGAAGTGTTCAACAAAATTGTGATGAAAGATCTGGAACAATTGAAATTTAGAAGAATCTCGGAACCCCGACACATTCAACAAGGAATTAAACAGCTGGAACAAAACAAGGACATTATAGTAAGACCAGCAGATAAAGGGGGTGCCATTGTAATATTATCAAAAGAATATTACCATCAGGAATTATTGGGACAATTAAGTGACATTAATACATATATTAAACTCAGGAGTAACCCTAGCAGAGAATACAAACGGGAACTGAGTTAATCCGGAAAGGAATAGACAAAAATATTTTAACTAAAAAATAATCTAATTACCTAGTACCTGACACTTGTAGAGTCCCTATAATTTATATGGTGCCTAAAATTCACAAGAATGCAGAGCAACCGCCAGGAAGACCCATCATAAATGGGATACAATCGATCAATGCGAGGCTGGGGGAATATGTTGATAAATTTTTGCAACCTCTAGTACCCCCGAACGAAAGCATATCTACAAGACACAAAACATTTGTTACAAATATTGGAGACCCTTACTTTGAAATCTAATGAGAAATACATTATAGCAACAGCTGACGTAGCTTCACTGTACACAATAATTGAGCATAGTGATGCAATAGAAGCATCAAAGTGAGCTATGGATCAATATAGCCACCTTATCTCCAAGCAAAAAAGATTCATTTTAAGGAGCCTGGCGTTTGGAATATAACACAATTACTTTTGGTACAGAGATAATTACTATAGACAACTAACGGGTATTGGAATGGGAGCTAAATATGCTCCGAGCGTAGCCAATGTATTCATGGCCAAATGGGAGGAGGAAGCAATCTTTTCAAATATCCCAGATGAGTTGGTATTATATAAAAGATTCATTGATGATTGTATCATAATCTGGAGAGGGGATGAATCAAGCTTAGTTCTATTTTTCCAACAGCTGAATCTGAATCAGAAGAATATTAAACTTGAATATCAAATTAGTGAGGAAAAAGCTCAGTTTTTGGATCTAGAAATAGAGCTGAAGGAAAATATCATCAGTACCAAAACATTCTTTAAACCAGTTGAGAGTAATAGCTATATACCAGTGGATAGCTGCCATTACGAGCCATGGCTAATTAACATCCAAAAAGGCCAGTTTATACGTTTACGAAGAAATTGCTTGGATAATAATGAGTACCTCAAACAAGCTCAATGGATGGGAAAAAGGTTTGAAGACAAAGGCTACAGCAAAGAATTCATAGAAAATAAAATCACAGAAGCTCTGGCTGTACAGTATGTTTAGTTTCATTGTCCTGCTGGAAGGTGGACCTCCGCCCCAGTCTCAAGTCTTTTGCAAGTCTCCAACAGGTTTTCTTCTAAGATTGCCCTGTATTTGGCTCCATCCATCTTCCCATCAACTCTGACCAGCTTCCCTGTTCCTGCTGAAGAAAAACATCCCCACAACATGATGCAGCCACCACCATGTTTCATGGTGGGGATGGTATGTTCAGGGTGATATGCAGTGTTCGTTTTCCCGCCACACACAGCGTTTTGCTTTCAGGCCAAAAAGTTAAATTTGACCAGAGCACCTTCTTCCACATGTTTACTGTGTCCCCCACATGGCTTCTTGCAAAATGCAAATGAGAGATCTTATGGCTTTTTTTCAACAATGGCTTTCTTCTTGCCACCCTTCCACATAAAGGCCAGATTTGTGGAGTGCATGACTAATAGTTGTCCTGTGGACAGATTCTCCCACCTGAGCTGTGGATTTCTGCAGCTCCTCCAGAGTTACCATGGGCCTCTTTGCTGCTTCTCTGATTAATGCTCTCCTTGCCCAGCCTGTCAGTTTAAATGGACGGCCATGTCTTGGTAGGTTAGCATTTGTGTCATACTCTTTTCATTTGTAGATGATGGATTGAACCGTGCTTCATGATATGTTCAAAGCTTGGGATATTTTTTTATAACCTAACCCTGCTTTAAACTTCTCCACAACTTTATTATGTATGAATAATTTTGCAAGGCACTGTACACACACACTGCACTGTAGCTTGTGTGTATGTGTGTGTGCGTGTGTGCGTGTGTGCGTGTGTGTGTGGGGGGGGGGGGCACAGCGCCATTATTTGGCTTGGGCGAGTAGAGAGGCAGGCTGATGATATAACAATCTCTAGCTTAGTCAGGGCAAGCTTTACATTCATTCATAGAATGCAAAGTTCTATGTAAATGACTAAGCAGCAGTCAGCCAGACTCAATTTTGTTCAAGGAGTGGGGAGAGAAATTCCCATTGCGCTGCTGAACACAGCACTGTATAGTGTATGTAGGTGAAGCTACATAAAGTTTATACAGTGATGTCAGCTGCATCTGTTGGTGAAGACTATAGTTCATTTGAACCAGCTTTGTCCAAATTAACTTTTTAGACTTTACTGAAGACTGAAAATCAGATTTGATTTACTTTTGCTATACTACTTGGTATACATAATAGAGATGCACCACTTCAAAAATAGGACTCCCCAAGCAGGCTTTTCAAAGGGATAGTGCATTTTTTGCAGCATTACAGCATTCTTATATTCATTGGTCCCTGCAAAACGGTATTAAAAAAACAAAACAAAAAAATAAACTCAAAACATTGGCACAGTGTCCTGCCCCCTTGTGCACTTTTTTGCCAGCCCCTTGGCTATTAGCCTTGAAAATTGACAGATGTGGCTGCCAAGGACTATAAGCCCTGGTTCACACTGAAGTGTTTTGACATGCGATTTGACAAATCGGCGGCGATTGCCGTCAATGGCACCGTCCTAAATCGGTGCGACACCGCATCTGTGGCGCTGCACCAACTTTTAAAAGTTTCTGTACTACTTTTTGCGATTTTGGGCTGTTGTTTACATTGACATCTGTGCAGAAAACGGATCCTCTCTGAAATCAACAGGAGAAACTCCTGTAGTGGCATTTCTAAGCCAAAAGTCACCAAGTTCCTAAGAAAAAAAAAAAAAAAAGGCATTGAGGGTGTTCACTGACCTGGGGAACATGTTCCAAAGAAAAATATTAATTCAATTTGGAGAGGTCATTTTAAGGTGGCTAAAAAGAGCAAAATTAAAAATATGTAATTTCTTTAAATGACATTGGGGGATAGTTTAAAGCTGTACATGCAATTTGAGAACAATATGATTCTCAGGAACATCAGTGTTCTGGAATCACATAAATTACATGCCTAACTAGTTAATTTACTTTTACATAATTGATTGGCTTACATACAGCAGACGCAACCCAATATGATTGATTTCCACCTCAAAAATATGTTTTTAATAGGTCGTTTTTTTGCAAAAATAAATGATTTTTTTGTCTACCAGTGTTAAGCCTTAAGCATTTCAGGCAGCAGAGACAATAATATAAACTATCATAAGCTATCAATGTCATAAAATTGCCAAACAAGGGCAAAGAAGCGAAACAAGTCAGAGTTTGCGTGTTGTGATCTTTTATTCCGTAACACACTGTATTGTGTACAATGTTTAGCAAAATCTCAACACAAAGTGCATCAAAACACCTCCAAACCACAATTCTTGCATTGCAGAGATGCAATTGCCTGCCTTATTTTAGCCAGCAAATAAAAAAGCATTTTTTTAGGGGACACTATATAACGATTTCACAGATTTTATGCACATTCATGTTTCTTTTTAAAATAAAGCAATTTAGGATGCAGGGAGAGGTTATATCAGTATGAATAAAAAAAAAAAAAAAAACAGTATGAATCATACTGTTATTTTTGTCCGACAACATAGAAATTATGCAGACTTTATGCACAGAATGTAAATGGTTCCTATCAGAAGCAATTCCAGAGGGAGAGAGCAGGCAGGCTCCGTGTGTAAACCCAAAATATAAATTTTATTCTACCTGTGTCAAAAGGAGAAAAAATGGTTTGAAGGAATTATCTGCACAGATTTGAAAGCATATTTTATAGAACAAAATTTCAGGGGGTAAAGAGCGAGGCGTTTTTATGCAAGTAATCACTGTTAGGTTACACTTCTTTAAAAATGTGTATTAAAAATTCACAACCATAAGAGAGAGTGACTAGCTCTCCTAGGTTAGTAAGGGGGGGCCGTGCCACATCCAAAAAAATTATTCAAAGAAAGAGGGTTCCCCTAAGTGGATTTTTCCGGCACTTGCACAAAAGTTGTATAAAGTGGAAGAGTGCAAACTCATATAAAGAGTAAAACAGTATTTTTATTTATTCCAAGATTCTCATATATTAAAAACATTGCAAACATTGCAAACAGCGAAAACAAATTGTATAATAAACATAATTCAGAAGGATTTATTATCAGTGTCTATTAAAAAATAACACTTGTATTATGGGACTCTTTTCAAACCCAACGCATTTCGGGGTACATTCTATTTCAGTCCTTCTTCAGGGGTATAATAATTGAAAAGAGGAGTTTATCTAAATTAATTAAAGAGATGTAAAATTGATAAGGTGCCATATACATCTATACGCAAGTGTCCATTTATAGGTTAAATAATCCATTGATCACCTACCTGTTGTGTTATCGTTGGTTTCTATAAAGCAAATAGTAAAAACTACACAGAGAAGCAAGGGATGCTTGAAAATAGGATGGCGGTTGACTATTTGTAGGTGCGAGATGCTGTTCTCTGGGTACTCTGTCGATTGTACAGTGGTTCCCCAAAAAGGGGGTATATAAAGTTTCACCTACCCCTGCCCTTCCCGGATGCGTGCAAGCCAAAGTGGTGTACTGGAGCAAAGAGGGACAATCCTATAAGTGAAATAAAAATCCAAACAGTTTAAATGAATAATAAACTCCTGTTTGATATTGATATTAGCAATAAGGATAATTAGTGACTAGGATAATAAAAAATATTTAATATGTATTAATGGTCATATTGGTGGTTCCAAAACAGGATCCGCCATGAAGTTCGCTTATTATGGATTTTAAACAGTTCTGGTATGTCATTCTAGATGGGAATACATATGAAATTAACAGGAGTTGTGTGTATCTGGTAATGCAACCTCCCATAGTGTTGATTAATATAAATTATTTTAGCATAATGACATTCACAATATAGTGCTATTACTATACTTAAAGCTTGAAACAAAGAGTATAAATAATAAAGAATCTGAATGGGAGGTTCCAGGTCTCCTGTAAGGATGACTCTGATATTAAACTAGTAGTACACAACTATGACATACTCCCAAGCATGGGCAATATTTAGGTTTAGAGGGCAACAGAAACATGATAGCGAACAAAGGAATATTTTCACAAGTAATAATAAATTTAGGGGATAGATCCGAAGTTTCAGTGACTAGAGAGAATAAATCAATACCTTAGTTCAGGAAGTACTCATACTTGGCCAGCCACGCATCCCAGCAGGTACCCGGCAGGTACGATGCCTGGGCTGGGAATGAGTGGAGCTAGTTTATATGTAGGGCGAGTCTCAATTAGCTGGCGCAATTATCGCGCTCAGCTGAGTGGTGACACTCGTCAGCTGGAAAGCCTTGATACTGCTCCCTGAGACGGGGATGCGTGGCGCCTCCCCTACCGCACATGCGCAAGCACAGTTACGTTGGAGCGGCGTCACGCACACCTGTCCCACCGGCACGAAATGCCTCACTGGCGGACTACGCATGTCCACCGGAGTGGCAATATGGAGGTGGTGGGCGTGGATGTTGTGTCGCCCTGGTGACCTCCTAGATCGCTGCCCAGATAGGAGCTCTGGGCGGCTTTCCATGCCGGCAACCGCTAAAAGCAGGCGCACCCAGGGAGGCCCAGAGAAAAGCGAACAGGCGAGAAGTGTTAACATTTAAAGAAATTGTTAAAGATATTATAAAGATTGCAACACTGAAAACAACAAAATATACAGTATAAATTGTAAATTATATATAAGAGAGGGTAAGCAGAGAACAGCAGACATATGTAGGATAGCATATAATTGGAAGTCATTATATACTCACAAATGCTTTGTGTGGATGGTTACTTTTGAATGGCAAAAGACTGGTTCATTATATATATATATATATCTCTCAGGGGCTAGAAGGTAACATCCGTAATACAAACTGTTATAGGTACATTGCAATATTTTTTATCAACAGAATATGTAACATTTTACATTTGGCTTCATAGTATACATTATAGCCAGCTACAACTGTAATTACATTTGTTAGTTGCATCAGCTCATATCAGCGAACATGCCTCATATATTCATATTAATGCTGACATATATAAACTTAATAGTCTCAGTGAGTACAAAGCAGGTAGAAATTCTTGATTGACATTTTATATATCAATAGAAGATTAATAGATCAGTGTTTACGTTTGTTAGCTGCAGCAGCACAACTTGATAGACATTCAAAGGGAATTTGGCAAGCTGGAGATATTGCCACAGTGATACTGTTAAGTTATCTGCATGAGTACACACCTGTCCCCATGCCTTTTTATTTCTATGTGTTGTAGAGTCACTCAGACAAATGCTGAGAAATAATTATCTGGGATAGGGAGGAAGAGGGAGGACCCACTTGTCAGATACATTCAAGCCCCCAAAGGGGGGCAGCCAAGACATCATTTCTTATCAGATGTATGAACAGTTTTACACCAAAGGAAAACATTGTATAGGAGTTTAGACTGCCTCTAATAAATTCAGAGCGACTTATGGTACAGAGGTCATGTGTGTACTGGATCAGACATCTCAAGAGTTTACAGCATATATACCAAATACACATTATTTCAAGGTATTTAGACATAATTGAAAATAAGAGGTAAGTACAAATGAAGAACAGATAGTACTCCCTTCATGCTGCTAATTGATATAAGAGGTTTCATGGTTTAGTATATCAGTATTTTACTTCTCCATTCCACCGGAGTTGAAACCCTCGAGGAATGGTTTAAAACAAATAGCATCATTGAGGCCTGGGGGCGAGGTAGCCTTTAAATCCATTTCAGTTCTCTCTGGAGTAAAGTTTTGTTCCAGTCACCCCCTCTAGGGCTCAGGTGCACCTGATCTAGAATTAGGAACTTAATTCTAGGAAATTTGCCCCCATGTACTAAAGAGACATGGCGGCCTAGAGGGAGATCAGGATCAGATGTTTGCATGGACACAATATGTCTGTATGCTCTTTTCCAAAATTCTAATTTGGTTTTTCCTATATAAAAGCAACCGCAGTTGCACTGGAGTAGATAAACCACTAAAGTGGTTCTGCAGTTAGCAAAATGTTTCGGATAGAATTTTTTCCCATTTGGGAGGACGGGGTTCTTTTGTGTCAGCATGTATCCACAGTAACGACAGGAGCCACATGCAAATGTTCCTTTGTATTTGCAGTGTACTTTTGTTGACTCATTTTTAAACTCACTGTTTACTATTTTGTCGCCAATGGATGTGGCTCTCCTAAATGTAAACTGAGGTTTATTTGGTACTAGGTGGCCTAAGGATGGGTCAAGGGTCAACAAGTGCCAGTATTTTTCAACTATTCTTCTGATTTGACGATGTTGTTGGATGTATGTTGTTATAATACGAAGTGAATTAGTATCTTTGTGTCTGGGAGTCTGAAAAAGCGTATTTCTAGGTTTGTTCATTACTTTTTTGAAAGATTTTTTCAAGGATGTGCGTGTATATCCTCGTGCTAGTAGTCTATCTCGTAAGTTGGTTGCCTCTTTTAGGAATGTGTCATTGTCTGTACAATTACGTTTGATTCTAAGGTATTGTGAATAAGGTATGGAATCAATGAGAGGCTGAGGATGGCAACTTGCAGCGTGCAGTATGGTGTTTCCTGCGGTGGTTTTTCTAAATAATTTTCTGGATAGTTTGCCTCGTTCGTCTTTATAGATCTCTATGTCCAAAAATGTTATCCAATTTTTTATCGGAGGACATTGTGAATGTCAAATTGAAATCATTTTTATTCATTCTTAGTAGGCACTGCTCGAGTACATCTAAGGGGCCATCCCAGATGACCAAAATGTCGTCTATGTAGCGATACCAGCCCACAATGTGGCTGGTATATTGGGTGAGACCATCATCAGAGAGGAAAGTTTTCTCCCACTCCCCCAGGTACAGGTTGGCATATGATGGGGCACAACATGTCCCCATCGCAACCCCCTGCACCTGGAGGTTGTGGGAGCCGTTAAAGGTAAAGACATTGTGGGTGAGGATGTACTTGAGCAGTGCAACAACAAATTCATTGTATGTAGGATCTAGATTTGGATTCTGTTTTTATCCTAGTCACTAATTATCCTTATTGCTAATATCAATATCAAAGAGGAGTTTATTATTCATTTAAACTGTTTGGATTTTTATTTCACTTATAGGATTGTCCCTCTTTGCTCCAGTACACCGCTTTGTCTTGCATGCATCCGGGAAGCGCAGGGGTAGGTGAAACTTTATATACCCCCTTTTTGGGGAACCACTGTACAATCGACAGAGTACCCAGAGAACAGCATCTCGCACCTACAAATAATAGTCAACCGCCATCCTATTTTCAAGCATCCCTTGCTTCTCTGTGTAGTTTTTACTATTTGCTTTATAGAAACCAACGATAACACAACAGGTAGGTGATCAATGGATCATTTAACCTATAAATGGACACTTGCGTATAGATGTATATGGCAACTTATCAATTACATCTCTTTAATTAATTTAGATGAACTCCTCTTTTCAATTATGCCCCTGAAAAAGGACTGAAATAGAATGTACCCCGAATGGCGTTGGGCTTGAAAAGAGTCCCATCATACAAGTGTTATTTTTTAATAGACACAGATAATAAATCCTTCTGAATTATGTTTATTATACAATTTGTTTTCGTTGTTTGCAATGTTTTTAATATATGAGAATCTTGGAATAAATAAAAATACTGTTTTACTCTTTATATGAGTTTGCACTCTTCCACTTTATACAACTTTTGTGCAAGTGCCGGAAAAATCCACTTAGGGGAACCCTCTTTCTTTAAAAATTCACAACCTGAAAGAACAGCTTGAGGAAACACATTATTGTCCATTTTTAATGATGATACACTGCAATTCAGCAAAAATGAATGGCCAATGCAATATTTACCTAGACCAGTATTTCTCAACTCCAGTCCTCGAGACGTCCCAGCAGGTCATGTTTTCAAGCTTCCCATTATTTTGCACAGGTGATTTGATCAGTTTCACTGCCTTAGTAATTACCACAGCTATTTCATCTGAGGGAAATCCTGAAAACATGACCTGTTGGGGTGCCTTGAGGGCTGGAGTTGAGAAACACTGACCTAGACTATGAAATGGAAAAATGTATATGTTCATAAAAGAAGCTTTGTTAGTTTTTTGGTATTAATAGTAAGAAACCAGAGGTTCCCCAACACAAATATTCCTGAAGAGGATTGAGTGTTCAAAAATTGTATATTTTGAGCTACCATCAAAAAACAGTGGAAATATTGTGTTTTGGGTAGACATGTACATTCGTTTTCGTCCGAATGCATTTTGGTCCGAATTTCGGGTATTTTCGTTATCGTTTTAATAAACGATAACGAACGTGCAGAAACCAAAAACCAAAATATCCGACATAAACAAATGCTTTATTTTCGTTTTCGTTGCAACAACAGTTTGATATAGATAGGAGATTCGACATGACGCTGACAATAGCGATCTGTGTCCATCGAACCTGTGGTCAAATGTGCCTAACCTTAGCTCTATTAGTCCAAGATTATTCTACATAGAGAGAAAAGATTCGACATGGAGAGAAAAGATTCAACATTATAGAGACAATAGCAAAAAAGGTTGAATGTGCCTAACCTAACTCTATTAGTCCAAGATTATTCGACAGAGAGAGAAAAGATTCGACATGAAGATTCGACTAAGCAGTCGCCGCAAGCGGACATTTATGGTCAGATGCTCCGCCCATAGGCTATAGAAGAATTCTAATGTTGGTTGACTAGTAATAATAATTAATAATTAATAAATATAATTATTACTAGTGTCATACAACATTAGAATTCTACTATAGCTTGTAGGTGGAACATTTGACCGGAAATGTAGGATTGCGGCGTTGTACAGTTACAGTACCTTACTTAAAACCACCACCAAGCCACAGTTTCACCTAATCTTCCAAAATGTTTTAATGAGATGACAAACCAGGGAGAATTTTGGCTTGATCCCTACCAAACTATGTCATCTGTGTCTTCCATAACAAAAAATGTACTCTCCACAAGTAACCTTTGGTTTACCACAGCTGACATAGCTTGCACGTTCAAGGATTCTATCATAAGCTGTATAAGTTTAAGGTGAACACAAAAGAGGAAAAATGTCAATGTATTTTAAATTATCAGGCCCAAGCTCATTTACCCTTCTTACCCATCAAGGAATTGAAAGGTCATAAAGGGGACATCAAAGAAGAATTTATACACTACCTTCACAACCTCAACCCTTCCGTTCTTCATTCTGCTACTGATGGAATTTACAACAAAATCGCACCCTTGTCCTGCCCAGAACTAACCACTTCCATCTACAACAACACGCTGTCATCCTCCCTAGACATACTTGCTCCTCTTTCTACACACAGAACCAGGCCCCATCTGCCACAACCCTGGCAAACAGACGACACCAGAAGTCTAAAGAGACGCAGTCATGCCCTTGAGTGAGCATGGCGTAAATCCAAGTCCCTGCAAGACTTTACCCTCTACAAATCTGCCCTTCTCAAATACAACTCCTGCCTCCACACTGCTAAACAAACCTACTGCAACATTCTCATCAAAACCCTCTCATCCAAACCTCGTCAACTCTTTTCTACCCTTTAATTCCTAACTTCACCCCCCACTGCCCCCACACAATTCACAAGGTGATATCCAGCATTCAACTTCCTCCCCTACCCAACACATCAGGTCTAAAACCACACTCAATACTCTCCTCCTTCTGCCAGGTTACCACAGATGAAGTTGATAAACTCCTCTCCATGGCCCACCTCACCACCTGTCCCCTGGACCCTGTCCCCTCACAATTACTGCGACCACCTTCCCACTCTATCCTAAACTCCCTAACCCACATCTTCAACCTCTCCCTCTCCTCTGGTACTTTTCCTTCCCTGCTCAAATATGCACTGGTTACCCCATACTTAAAAAACCCTCACTAGACTGCACCTGTTTGAATAACTTAGGACCCATCTCCCTGCTCCCATTTGCCTCCAAGCTCATCAAACGCCTTGTCCATGACCGAATGAGTTGCTACCTCACGGACAACAACCTTCTCAACCCCCTACAGTCCGGCTTCTGTCCACAACATTCCACTGAAACTGGAATTTAAACTCACCAATGACCTACTAACTGCTAAAACCAATGGCCATCACCCCATACTCATAATCTTAGACCTCTCTGCTGCCTTTGACACAGTTGACCACCTACTCCTCCTCACCAAACTACACTACCATGGCCTCTGTGATTCTGCTTTATCCTGGTTCTCCTCCTACCCATCTCAGTGCACTTTCAGTGTCACTTCAACTCCATCTCTTCTGCTCCTCTTCCTCTCTCTGTTGGGGTACCCCAAGGCTCTGTCCTTGGGCCCCTCCTATTCTCGCTCTATAACTCTTCCCTGGGCCAGTTGATAACCTCCCATGGCTTCAAATACCAGCTCTACGCTTATGACATCCAGATCTACCTCTCCACTCCTCAACTCACCCCCTCGATCTCCTCACGGATCTCAAACTTAATGAATGACATATCGGATGTCACACCACTTTCTCAAACTCAATCTTTCTAAAACTGAGCTTGTAATATTTCCTCCTTCCTGGTCCCCCCCTATGACTTTACCATTAAGAGCAACAGCACAACCATTGGTCCCTCCACACATGCCAGGGTGCTGGGTGTAATCCTTGACTCTGACCTCTCCTTCAGCCCCCACATCAAATCACTGGCTAAATCCTGCCACCTTAACCTCCACAACATCTCCAGAATTCAACCCTTCCTGACCAATGACACCACAAAGCAACTTATTCACTCCGTGATTATTTCCTGCCTTGACTACTGCAACTCTCTTCTTAATGGCCTACCCTTACGCAAGCTATCCCCCCTTCAGTCTATTATGAATGCTGCTGCTAGACTAATACACCTCACTAATTGATCTGTGACTGCTGCCCCTCTCTGGCAATCCCTTCACTGGTTTCCTCTACCCCACCTTATAAAATTAAAAATGCTAACCACAACACACAAGGCCATTCACAACATAGCCCCCAGCTACATCACCAACCTCATCTGCAGATATTGCCCAAATCGTCCCCTCTGCTCCTCCCAGGACCTCCTGCTCTCTAGCTCCCTTGTTACCTCCTCTAATGCTGGCCTTCAGGACTTCTCCAGAGGCTCTCCCATCCTCTGGAATCCCCTGCCCCAGTACATCCGATTAGCCCCTAACCTGTCCACCTTTAGGAGATCCCCTAAAACTCACTTATTCAGGGAAGCCTATCCCACACCCACCTAACAACTGTCCCTGAGCCACCCCCATCAAATAATTCCCCACATCTATTACCCTTTGTACCACCTCCCCCTCCCTTTAGAATGTAAGCTATATTATAGGGCCCTCCTGTCCCTTCTGTATTGAACTGTACTGTAATTGTGCTGTCCCCCCTCTACATTGTAAAGTGCTGTGTAAACTGTTGGTGCTATATAATTCATGAACAACAACAATAATACAGGCCTTTAAGACTATGGGGCTGGTTTACTTAAAACTGGAGAGTGCAAAATCTGACACAGCTATGCATGGTAGCCAATCAACTTCTATCTTCAGCTTATTCAATTAAGCTCTGCATTGGTATGAAAGATATTCCATGCAAACCAAATGGAACTCCAGATCTAAAGAGGAATGATGAGAATGCAAAAGGTCTTCTATCCAGCTTAATTTGTTGTGATCAACACATGGAGGCCAAGCAGACCAAAGCTCTAATATTTTATGGTTGCCAAAGCAGACAATCACTTGCCTGACAAAGATGAGAATGCACCACCTGACTGCTTAATCTTGACCCCAACCAGAAGCTCATCCCTAATGCACAATTGCTACAATAAGCCATGTGTGTTGCAGCATTTAACTTAAAGTGGTTGTAAAGGCAGAAGATTTTTTTTATCTTAATGCATTCTAAAAAAAAAAAAAAAAAAACTTGTGTGTAGCAGGCAGCCCTCCTCACCCTCCCTAATACTTACCTGAGCCCATCTCAATTCAGCTTTGTGCACGAGTGCCTCGACCATTGGGGACTCTTCTCCCACCTGATTGGCTGAGACACAGCAGCTGCGCCATTGGCACCCGCTGCGGTCAATCAAATACAGTTAGACAATCAGGAGAAAGGGGGGATGGGGCCAAAACCGCGGCTCCGTGTCTGAATGGAAAAGCAGCACTGTGTCTTGGCTCAGTAACCCAATAGCAAGCTACTTGCTCTGGTGGCACTCGACAGGAGGAAGGGCTCAGGAATGCCAACGAGGGACCCAAGAAGAGGAGGATCTGGGCTGCTTTATGCAAAACGACTGCACAGAGCAGGCAAGTATAACATGTTTGTTATTTTTAAAGAAAAAAAAATAAGACTTAAGTATCACTTTAACTCCTTCCCGGCTGCCCGCCGTCAAAATACGGTGGCACAATGGCACTTCTGCACAAATCGCCGTAGCAGTACAGTGGGCACTTTAAGGAGTATAGGGGGTGGGCGCACACATGTGCCGCATGACGTAAGAGACAATGTGTGTGATGGCCGCCAGCTACCCATTATTGCTCCTGAGAAGGACAGAATGAAGATCTGTCAATAAACACAGACAGATCTGCATTCTATCAGGGGTGAGGAGACTGATCTGTTGTTCCTACTGCTTAGGAAGAACGATCGGTCTCCTCCCCCATTCTGTCCCACCCCCCCCAGTTAGAAACACTCAATAGGGAACACATTTAACCCCTTGGTCGCCCCCTAGTGTTAAACCCTTCCCTGCCAGTGACATTTACACAGTAATCAGTGCCTATTTTTAGCACGGATCGCTGTATAAATGTCAATGGTCCCAAAATAGTGTCAAAAGTGTCCAATCTGTCTGTCGCAATGTTGCAGTCCTGATAAAAATCGCAGATCACCGCCATTACTAGTAAAAAATATTTTATAATAAAAATGCCATTGATATAGCCCCTATTTTGTAGACACTATAACTTTTGCGCAAACCAAACAATATACACTGATTACCTTTTTTTTTTTTACCAAAAATATATAGGAGAATACATAACAGCCTAAACTGAGGAAGAAATTAGGTTTTTTTAATATATTTTTGGGGGATATTTATTATAGCAAAAAGTAAAAAATATTGTTTTTTCAAAATGGTCGGTCTTTTTTTGTTTATAGCACAAAAAAAAAATGCAGAGGTGATCAAATACCACCAAAAGAAAGCTATATTTGTGTGGGAAAAGAAAAGGACATCAATTTTGTTTGGGTACATCGTCACATGACCGCGCAATTGTCAGTTCAAATTTCAAAATACAAACGTTTAGATATACAGTTGAATATTGTACACCATAAAAATTACCAGTTACACTTACTGGTAATGGGTTTTCTAGGAAATCTTCCAGGACGGCACACCTGAGATGACGGGTCTCACCTGACAGGAAACAAAAATCAACAGAGTTTAAAAGGCCCCACCCTTCCCTCTGTCCCTCAGTTATGACAAAGTATAAACCCACACCGGTGCCAGAGGGTACATTCTGTGAGATTTGAAACATCACCGATAATTAATGGTAGCGAAGTAGGCCTGCCATCCTGGAAGATTTCCTAGAAAACCTGTTACCGGTAAGTGTAACTGGTAATTTTCTCCAGTCACCTTCCAGGACGGCACACCTGAGACGATAAGCAAGAAGTTCAGGCCTACCTTAGGGTGGGACCACCACCTGTAGGACCTTCCTGCTGAATGCCAAGTCCTGAGGGGACAACAGTTCCACTCTGTAGTGCCTCTGTATTTTGGCTCGTCCATGTTGCTGCCTTGCAGATTTGATCAATCGAGGTGCCTGCCCTCTCTGCCCAGGAGGTTGCCAGTTATTTAGTTGAGTGAGCCTTAAGGTGAGCTGGGACAGGTCTACCCGAGTGCTTGTAAGCTATTGAGATAGTCTGTTTGAGCCACCTGGCTATCATTGGCTTGGAGGCCTGAAGACCCTTTCTCTGGCCACAAAAATTAATTAGTAGATGGTTTGATCTCAAACTCTCTCACTCTCTCTAAATAGACTAGAAAACAATGTCTAACCTCTAATAAGTGAAATTTTTCTTTCTTATTTTTGGGGTTCTGACAAAATGATGGAAGAATAATCTCCTGTGACCTGTGAAAGCCGAGGTCACTTTAGGTAAATATAATAAATCCTGTCTGAGGATTACCCTATTCTCTAGGAGCAACAAAAAGGGATCTTTATTAGTCAGAGCCTGTAGGTCACCAACCCTTCTGGCTGTGGTGATGGCCAGAAGGAAGGCCATCTTAAGGGAAAGAAATTCAAATGAAATTTGAGATACCGGCTCAAAAGGCCCTTTCGTTAGGGCGTCCAGTACCAGGGACAAGTCCCACGGTGGAAATCTGTTTGACCTTACCAGGTTTACCCTTTCCCTGGCTGTCAAAAATCTTTTTACAAGGGGGTTCAGAGCCAGTCTACTGTCGAGGAACACTGATAGGGCTGCAACCTGAACTCTGAGGGTACTGACCGCTAAACCCTGGTCAACCCCTTCCTGAAGGAAATCTAGGTCGTGATTGTTTGGAGAGTGCCTTCCCTAGACTGAGCCAAGTGAGAGAAGACCTTCCAGACTTTTGCATAGATCTGTCTAGTGACTTGTTTTCTACTAAGCAAAAGTGTATCAATCACCTTCTCCGAACATCCCCTACTCCTGAGGATCTCCCTCTCAAGAACCAGGCCACCAGGGAAAGGAACCCCGGGTCAGGATGAACGACTGGGATCTGGCAGAGGAGATCGCGCTGGAATGGGAGATGCAAAGGAGCAGCAATCGACCACCTCTTCAGGGTGGGGAACCATGCCTGCTTCGGCCACCAGGGTGCAATCAGAATGAGGCATCTGTGCGACAGGGAAAGCTTCTGTAACACCCGGGGAATGAGCACTAGGGGAGGGAATGGGTACGCCAGGCCAAAATCCCAACTCTGGGCTAAGGCATCTACCCCCCAGGAACCCTGCTACCTGGTGAGAGAGAAGAACTTCCGAACTTTTATGTTCTTCTTGCAAGCAAACAAATCTCTAGTTTGCCATAATGTTGGCTTACCAGAGAGAAAACCTCCTTGTTCCCACTCTCCTTGATGAATGGGCTGCCTGCTGAGGAAGTCTGCCTGAAAATTCAGGGACCCTTTTATATGGACTGCCAAGACTGAAAGAATATTCTTCTCTGCTTCACCCGGGATCTCCTGAGTCAGCTTCATTAGCCTGCTGGACCTTGTTCCTCCCTGGTGATTCAGGTAGGACACAGCCACCGCATTGTCCGAGAAGATTTGTACTTTCCTTCCCCGAACCTGGACAACACTCTGTCTCGGTCTGTCCGAAGCGGTTCTAAGGCCAGACTGTAAATTAGCATATCGTCCAAGTACGGGATCAAGGCTATCCCCTGGAGGTGCAGAAAAGACACCATCTCGGCGAGAACCTTGGTAAAGATTCTTGGACTGGCCGCTAGGCCGAAAGGGAGTGCCCTGAACTGCTAGTGCTGGACACCCTGCTCTGTCTGAACTGCAAAATGTAGGTACTTCTGGTGTTCCGGGGCAATGGGAACATGCAAATAAGCATCTTTCAGATCTAATGTGACTCCCCTTGGAGGTGTCTTCTCACCTTATAGATACTCACCATCCAGAACTTTTTGTATAGCAAGTACCGGTTCAGCTTACGTAGGTTTATGATCAGCCGAAATTTCGGAACCACAAAAATGTGGGAGTAAAACCCTTGAGCAATCTGACTCACGGGAACAGGAATGATGACCTCCTGCTCTGCGAGCTCGCGGACACTCCCCAAAAGGCCCCTTGCTTTCAGTGGATCCTTGGGGAGACAGGTAATGAGGAAGTTTGGAGGGGGGGTGACAGGAATTCCAACCTGTAACCTTCCTTTAAAAGACTTAGGATGTAGGGGCTATGTGTGATCTTCTCCCATTGGGGAAGAAACCATGAGAGCCTCCCGACCAACTTTTATGTTGGCGCCATTTGGCTTCCTTGTTAGAAAGTCCGGACCCGGAAAAAAGGATACCACCTTTTTCCTTGCCCTTACCAAACCCCCACTTTTTCCTCAGCTCTTTCTTACCCTTAAACTGGCTTTTTGAAGGGGGCCTCAAAAAATTTCTTCCCTTTATCCCTCTTGGGTTTAATAGGGAATTTCTTGCCCTTTTCTGTTGATCGGGACAGGACCTGTTCTAGGCCTGAACCGAAGAGCAGGGAGCCCTCAAACGGCCCTCAATCGAGACTTAGAGGTAAAATCTCCATCTCACGTTTTTACACAAAGGGCTCTTCTGGCGGAATTTAGTAGAGCCGCCAACTTGGCAGTTGTTCTTATTGTTTCTACAGCAGCATCTGCCAAAAAGGCTACCACCTTCCCAATAACCTCCAGAGAATCTAATACCTCTTTAGATTCGTTCTTACGCAAGATATGGTCCATCAACCTGCTGAACCATGCATCTGCATTTCTGGCGACACAGGTAGAGGTCAGTGCTGGACTCATAGCTGTAGCATTGGCAACCCATGCTCTGCGCAACAAAGTTTCAGATTTCTTATCCATCTGATCATAAATGTTGCCGAAATCCTCAAAGGAGAGGTCCGAAACGTTTGGATACACGTGCCAAGGAAGCATCCAAACGCGGTACTTTAAAGAATTTCTCCTCCTCCTCTTTAAAGGGGCATCTACGTTTCCAGGTCTTAAGTTTTAATACCTTGCTCTCAGGCTCTCACCATTCCCTTAGTATAATATCCTTAAGGGATTGGTGCACTGGAAGAGACTTAGCTTGCAGTTTGCCCAGTCCTCTATATACTTTATCCTGAGCTGAGACCTGAGAGGACAGCATCTGAATGTCCTTGACGCATAGATTGCCTTGAGGAGACCCTCCATGTCTTTGGCTGAGAAGAGACATCCCCCAGGCCTAGCCTCGACCTGACTATCCTGGTCAGAATCGTCCCTTTTCTCCCTAGAGCTCCTCTCTGAGCCCTCTACCTCTTCCTCATCTGAATAACAGGGAGTCGGTTCTTGGGACCCCCCAGTATTACTGGTAGACATCCTCTCCTGAGAGGGGGGCTTTCCCTACCGGAAGGGGCTTCTACCTGCCGCTTCTCGACCATCGTCCTAAAGGACTGGAGGGTTGCTAGCATCTCAGACTGTAGCGCACGACATTCCTTCACAGCTTGTGCCGTCTCCTTGCCTGCTAACTTATAGATGTATTTGAAGCAGAAAGGCTTGTTGTGGTCTTGTGGGAGTTTCTCAATACAATACTCGCAACGCCTTGATTTTGAGGTGGCTTTGGACTTAGACCTACTGACCGTTCTCTGGGCAGGGCATTCAGTCTCTTTGAATGACAAATAAAAAAAATATTTTAGCCTTTACCCATCGAGTATCCTGTGGGGGGAGGGAAATAGGGCCACCCCAAATCTCCTCCCCACACCAGCTGGGTCACTCACCCCCTGTGGTGACCTCAGGCTGCCAAATCTGGACCGTCCTTCTCCATCCCTTCTAGCCGATCAACCGCTGGCTAGGATCGCTCCAGGTAGATTGGGGGACACAGGATTGTGGACCCCCGGGCCGTTACCGCCTTTATACATGCTCGCCGTGCCGCTCGCCGCCATTTTGTTGTAGTCCAGAGTCACCGGAAATAACATCATATGAGCGTGCTGTACTAACATCCGGACATGCGCAGCAGTGCCCGGACAACGCTGATACAGCAAGGCGGCGAGCAGGAGATCCCTTGGCCCCGCTAGCCACAGCTGAGCCGAGACACCATGCAAACAAGCATCAGGGACTCCCTCCCAAGCAGATGGGGGATATTCGGCGGCCCCTCCGTGCCATCCACCACTGACAGGTAGGAGGAGAGAGTGGGATGCAAGGTCCCTGGGGTTATGGACACCCTCACTGTGTCCTAGTGCCACCAGATTCTCAGGGGGGTTCTTGCTGTATCCCCCCTGAGTGCTTTCTTTTAGGAAGAAAGAGGGAAAGAACCCGCAGTCACCACTGGCTGCTCTAGGTCTGATATCCCAGGGGGGGACCTCGGTCCCAGACTTTGGTCTAAGAAATAGAAAAAAATAAACGGTTTTGCTGCCATCCTGTGGGAAACACAATTGATAACTGAGGGACAGAGGGAAGGGTGGGGCCTTTTAAACTCTGTTGATTGCGTTTCCTGTCAGGTGAGACTCGTCATCTCAGGTGTGCCGTCCTGGAAGATGACTGGAGAAAGAGTGTTAGTTTTTAATTGTCAGTGTAAGATACAAAGGGTTCACTTTTTTTTTTTATTACAAACGCTTTTACTGAAAAGTCATAAAAATACAGTCAATGTGTCAGACAAAGTGAAATATCTTAGATAAGGTTTAATAGGTACAGACATGAGGAGGTATCGAAGTCTGGTAAAAAGGGTTCAAGATATAAAGAAGTATACAATTTACAGTGCATTTTAATAAAAGTGGTGTGAGCATCATATGGAAATATAACTGAGGAAAATTACATTGTCATAAAAATGCAGTATTCCAATGTTTCCACTTATCATAAATATGCATAGTATATTATATAATACAAGGTGTGGTGAATGCGTCTGGATAGTTTAATTGCTTCCATTCTAGCTGCACTTGTGACCAGTAGAGTGTTGAGGTGCGCCAATTTAATGCTGTGAGTGTGTATGGCTACGAAGTGTGTGTGAATCAGTTTTTCGCAAGGTGCAGGGATATCAGGTATAGGAGTGAAGCATAGGCATATTTGTACAGTAAGAGTAATTAAGCGACCTGCAATGGTGGATGTCTTTGAAGTTGCTTTCTGCCACATGGGCACGAGGTGAGTACAGCTCCAAAAAATGTGTGTTAGTGAGCCTAACTCAGCACAGCCACGGAAACACCGTGGAGATACTACAGGGTAGATAGAGTGAAGTTTCACGGGGGTCACGTACCATCTTGTGTGTAGTTTGACAGCTGTTTTGGGAATTGAGTGTGACCTCGTGTTTCTAAACATGTTATCTAGCATCTCCTCCCAGTCAGGTGGTTCAAAAGTTTGGCCTATTTCTCTCTCCCAACTAAGCATAGGTTTAGTTTTTGCCGCTAGGATGAATCATTAAGCAAGCAATAAAGTTTGGAAATAATACCTTTGTCTCTGGAGGAGTGTGAACAGATGTGTTCGTATTGAGTGCTATGTGTTCAGGAATCTAGGTTGCCCTTAGTGAGGTAGAAATGCTTAATTTGAGTGTATCTGTACTGCTCAGAGGGAGGCAATTCGTGCTCTAATTGTAACTGATGGAAGGTTTTAAAGTGATGACCCTCTTTGAGGGATTGTAATGTTGTTATTCCAGCTGTGCACCACAGGAGGAACCGGGTTCTATTGTGAAAGGCTGGGAGGAAATCAGAGTCTCCTAAAAAGGAGCATAGGGGGGAGAGGCCAAGTGTAATTTCTTACCTTATAGTGAGAAAAGGTATAGAGATTGGTATACAATCGTGTTTAATGAGGTGAGTTGACTAGCTTTTATAGATCTGGACCACAATAACCCTGACAGGAGAAATGAAGAGATGGCTTGCACTTCAAAGGTTAACCAAGGTAGGTTGGTCGAGGGGGCATGCCATTGGGCTGTTTGAGTTAACCTGGCCGACAGATAATATCGCCATAGTTCCGGGAGGCCTAGCCCTCCAAGGTGTTGGGGTCTGTACAGTAAAGTTTTGTGGAATCTTGGTCATTTATGACGCCATATGAACTTATTCACATCTCTCTGGATTGATTCAATGTAAGTCTTGGAGACATAGATGGGGAGAGTTCTGAAGAAAAATAGCAACTTGGGTAAAATCGCCATTTTAATGGCTGTGACCCTGCCTAGAAATGAGACATGGTACTTGTCCCAATCCTTTAGCAGGGATCTGATATGGGAGATGATGGGATGATAATTTGCTTGAAAAAGTGTTTGAAAGAGAGGAGTGAGCTGTACCCCCCAGGTAGCGAAATGTTTGAGTGCTCCAAACGAATGGGAAGTGATGTTGCAATGAGGTTGCAAGGTCATTCGGTACATTAATTGGCATGGCAGAACATTTAGCTAAATTGACACCTAGTCCTGATATCCTTCGGAACAAATCCAGTAAAGAAGTCAGGTTAGGTAGTGGTATAATGGGTTAGTTAGGAATAGGAGGACATCGTCAGCATAAAGGCTAAGTTTAAATTCCGTGGGACCTTTGCGATAACCCTTTATATTTACATTTGTTGAGATGGCGCAGAATAAGGGCTCTATTGCCAGGGCAAATAAAAGGGGGAATAAAGGGCACCCTTGTCTGGTGCCCTTTTGAAGTGGGAAGAATTGGGAGTTATTGCATGGTAATTTGATACGGGTTTGGGGGTCCCTATATAAGGCATGAAAACCTTGCAGAAATTCACCTGTGATGCCAAATCTGGGTAATAAATGGTCCAAGTACGACCAGCTAACGCTGTTGAACGCCTTATGTATGTCAAGGCTGAGGAGTGGTGCTTGTTTATAATGCAAGTTGCATTCACTTTTTTGTCATTTGTACAGCTGCTTTAATGATGTGTGCCACGTTAAATGACTTTTCTTTCTTTTCAATATTTTTATTGAATGTACAGTGGGGACGGAAAGTATTCAGACCCCCTTAAATTTTTCACTTTGTTATATTGCAGCCATTTGCTAAAATCATTTAAGTTCATTTGTTTTCCTCATTAATGTACACACAGCAGCCCATATTGACAGACAAACACAGAATTGTTGACATTTTTGCAGATTTATTAAAAAAAAAAAACTGAAATATCACATGGTCCTAAGTATTCAGACCCTTTGCTCAGTATTTAGTAGAAGCACCCTTTTGATCTAATACAGCCATGAGTCTTTTTGGGAAAGATGCAACAAGTTTTTCGCACCTGGATTTGGGGATCCTCTGCCATTCCTCATTGCAGATCCTCTCCAGTTCTGTCAGGTTGGATGGTAAACGTTGGTAGAAAGCCATTTTTAGGTCTCTCCAGAGATGCTTAATTGGGTTTAAGTCAGGGCTCTGGCAGGGCCATTCAAGAACAGTCACAGAGTTGTTGTGAAGCCACCGCTTTGTTATTTTAGCTGTGTGCTTAGGGTCATTGTCTTGTTGGAAGGTAAACCTTCGGCCCAGTCTGAGGTCCTGACTGAGGCACTCTGGAGAAGGTTTTTGCCCAGGATATCCCTGTGCTTGGCTGCATTCATCTTTCCCTCGATTGCAACCAGTCGTCCTGTCCCTGCAGCTGAAAAACACTCCTACAGCATGATGCTGCCACCACCATGCTTCACTGTTGGGACTGTATTGGACAGGTAATGTGCAGTGCCTGGTTTTCTCCACACATACCACTTAGAATTAAGGCCAAAAAAGTTCTATCTTGGTCTCATCAGACCAGAGAATCTTATGCCATATCTTATGCCAGGAAAAGAGAGAGATGCAGCTCACAAACACTCTTGTTCTGAAATGACACCGCCCTAGTGAGAACTGGTTCCAGGTGCTGGCTTTGCTGGGTTGCAATGAAATGAGAAGAAATCCTGGATAGCCGCACTCTGGGATAAGGACATCTTTATTTAGGTAAAATCCAACAATACAGGCAAATGCAGAGAAGTACAAGGTGGTAGACTGCTAACGCGTTTCACATCATTTGGATGCTTATTTGTAGCTAAAGAGGGATAGTAATAGTGTGGTATAAATAGAAAAGTAAAAAGTAAAAGAGGGAGGGTGGAGTATGAATGCCGGTAGAACAACCAATCACCGCGCTACATAGCAGACCCATCCTCTCAGTGTAGTTAAAAAGATAATGATCCCATTATAAAAAAACACACCTGCAAAATGAGGAGAGAAAGCATCCATTAATAACCAAAAAGGTGTATATAAAGAAAGATATATAGACAAAACTACCATGCCAATGTGAATCAGCACAGACTCATGTAAATAACTAAAAAAAGAAAAAAGAAAAAGAAAGGCTGGTATTGGATGCCAAATCTCTCCACAGCAGGTGGAGCCGCAACAATGGAACAATTTAGAGTAGTAGAGAGTGCCAAAGAGTGTTAAACCATAAAGCCGTGTAACTGCAGGGTACCTCGCTCACACATATACAAAACCAAGAATCAAAAAATACAAAAAATATAAACTTGAACAAAATAGACATAAATGTGTGACAGCGCGATTCCAACATAGTATACATAGGCAGGCACTCCAAAGCACTTACACAACCCAAGAAAAGGAAATGTACATAAACAGTTAAATGGAATAAATATAAATTGCTGTAAGATCAAAGTGTATGCATATTAAACGTAAGATCAAAGTGTATGTACATTAAACTTGAGATCAAAAATATATGCACATTAAAACAACTCCTTCGATCATACTTGACAACTTGTATTATGTAGACAAAAGAGTTGACAAAAATATGTGCAGTAAGAAATAGATCTGAAGTGGGTCGCCAACTACTCGAAGACATGGTTACAAATGTATCAAACATGTAGTATCGCATCCAAAACACTAGTGTCAAATAAGTCTTTGCTTCCTGAAAGGAAAAACAGTAAAAAACAAACAGACATGGAAATGGATTAGACGCCAGATGAACCACAAAAAAGTAAATATCCATTGTTATTAGTGTTAAACTCTCGTAGCAATATCATGTTAGCTGTGCGGCTAATCATGAAAAGGTATGATCAACCGCACAGGAAACATAAAAGACCCCAACAAGAGAACTAGAGTGAAGAACCGAAATAACTACTAGATGAGTACAGTTTCCGCATAAGCCAACGTGATGGCAGACTATGCTTCTACAAATATACGGAGACCGTAAGTCTCACTCCGTATGCTGAAATAAATTGAGCGAAACAAAAACAAAGGAAAATAATGACAGGCACACACAGATATAATTGGGTAACTGTAGAATCTGCATCAAACAGAGTCTAGACCTACATCCTACACAGAAGAACCCAAAAGAAGAGCAAAGGAAAAGCATGATACCATGGGATTAGAGACTCCCAGAGTCTCACTTCACGTACTGCAGAACGCCACGGCTCACTGTAAAAATTCCATAAATCTGAAATGGGACTAACAAAAATGAAACCGAAAGGCGAAAGGGACAGAATGGTCTGCAAAACAGCCTTACCGCATTATGCCATGTATTCGGGGACTTCAAAGAGTCTCATTTAGAGTGCTGCAGTATATCACGGTTTACTATAGAAAAAATGAGACTATAGCTTAATATATCTGGCTATGTGAGGCTAGTGTTGTATGCCCTGCTATGAATAAAAATAAGAAATCATAACCATTGTAACAGGTGTAGTCCATAATTTCTGTAAAGATTGAACAAGCAAAAACCAAGTGGAAACTACCATAAAAAATATGTATAATAAAGGCAGAAAGGCAGGAACACAGAGAGATTAGAAAAAGAACAACCTCATGGCATTCTGCCGTGCACCAGAAGACGAAAGAGTCTCACTCAAAATGCTGAAAAATGCTGCTACTCGCTATGGCATGAGACTAAGACCTAAAAAGTCTAGATTTGGGAGTTAAATTTCTAATCTACCAGTAGTGAAGAATATATATATATATATTTGGGAGTTAGATTTCCAATCTACCAGTGGTGAAAAATATGTATATGATATATGGTAGTGCAAATATCTATGAAACATTGTAAGTTGTAGGCAGATCATAAACGAGCTAATGCATCTTCCTAATAGTAAAAAATTAGAAAGGCTAATTTATATTTATTGAATCCCAAGTAAGAGACTGCTGAGGATGTGAGTGACAGAAACTACAGGTGAAGTCTTTTCTGTGAGTGAGACCGCAGAACGCGTGTAGGATCATTCATAAAAATGTGAAACATCCCACTCGAAATTAAGCCAGAGGGGTCGTCTAGTGTTGAGAGAGAAGATCCATTGGACTTCGCGTCTGCATAAAATTCTAAACTTGTCACCCCCCCTCGGTGGTGTCCTAATTTTGTCTATGCCTTGTATAACTAGGCAAGACGTGTCCTATTGATGGACTTCATTCCAGTGATGTGCAACGTTTGTGGCATGATCTTTGTCAATGTCATAGAGATGGTCATACAACCGGTCTTTCAGCCTGCGTGTAGTTCTCCCTACATATTGGATGGAACATATAGTGCATGTAATGACGTATATTATGTAACGTGTATTGCAATTAACAAACAAATTGATTTTATGGGACTTTCCTGTGGACATTGATGTCACCATGTCTCCACCCTTAATAAATGAACAATAATTGCAATTGCGAGCGCCACACTTAAAGTGTAAGTAAACCCTCCTATCGTTTTCAGCCAAGGAAGCTGCCATCTTGGCCTCTGTTTAATTTACAACTGCCATGATGCTGCACATGTGATCAGTTATGACACCACCCATTGGATGGTTTGACAGTTTAGTTTAGAGCACAACCAATGGGAGTGTTACATTTCCGGCACATGCCGGAAATGAAACTGTTTTATGGATGGGTTTACTTCCGCTTTAAATGTGCCCTGGAATGATAACCAATTATTGGATTTATTTTTGCTGGAAAAAAGGCTGGGTGACAGAAGGTTACCAAGGGATGGTGCTTTTCTAGAGACACTGCGAATACACTTAGCTAAAACTTTAGATTAGATGGAGTCGTTAGACAGGACCGGGAGATACTTAGTAACAATTTTTTGTATCTTGTGGAATTCCACACTATAGGGTGTGGAAAAGGTGGGAATAAAAGATAGTCCCTTGTGGGACCTAGGGTTCTCCCTGTCCTTAATCTTGTCCATGAGGAGTTGGTGACGGAGTGTCTTTCTGGCTATGGACAGACCTTTATTAATGGTAGCTGGAGAATATCCTCTGTCCATGAACCTAGAAGACATGGAGGCCTCCCTATCAAAGTCACTCTCCTTACTGCAGATTCTCTTCAGCCTTAGGAACTGCCCAAGTGGGATATTCCTAATTGTGTGTCCAGGATGATTGGAATCAGCTCTAAGGAGTGTGTTGCCCGCACTAGGTTTTCTGTACAGGCTAGAAGTGACCTCAGGACCATCCGCTGTGAAAAGAACATCCAGAAACTCAATAGAGGACCTCAGGACCTCAGGACATCCAAGAAACTCAAGAGAGGACCTCAGGACCATCCACTGTGAAAAGAACATCCAGAAACTTAATAGATAGCTGGTCCATTTTATCCGTGAATTTTAAATTCAAATTGTTGTCATTCAAGTAAAGAAGCCATTTGTCAATTTCAACCAGTGGATCAGACATAGCAGGAATAGCAGGTCATCTATATACCTACAGTAGAACAACCGTATCTAATCGGCGGGGACTATCAACCCCAAAAATGCGGAGCCTTTCCCACCACCCCATGTAGAGGTTGGCCAGGGATGGTGAGAACTTCGCACCCATAGAGGCACCGCACTTCTGGAGGTAGTACTCCCTGTCGAACACAAAGAAATTATGTGTAAGTAAATATTCTAAACACATGATGATAAATTCTTGCACAACCAGAGAAAAAAGACCAGATCTTTCCAAAAAGAAGGCCACGGCCCGAAGGCCTAAGTTGTGTGGGATAGAGGAGTACAGGCTAGAAACATCACAAGTAATCCAGCGAAAGTTCTTCTCCCAGGGCATCCCTTTCAGTTTAGACAGAAGCTGTTTAGTGTCCCATAAATATCCAGGAAGGTTAATCACCAGGGACTGTAGCTGCTGATCAACCCATTGGCCCAAACGTTCATTCACAGAGACAATGCCAGCTACAATTGGTCTTCCTGTAAGCGGTGAAAGGCCCTTATGCAGCTTGGGGAGGTGATGGAAAATGGGCATGACTAGAAATGCAGGGATAAACATCTTTCTCTTTAGGGGTAAAAATACCTATAGAGACCGCTTTGTCCAGAAGACATATCAACTCTTTTTTAAAAGGTTCAATAGGGTCACCTTTTAGTTTTCTGTAGGTAGAGGAATCTGACAGCTGGCGTAGGGCTTCTTCTCTATACGAGGAGGCGTTTAAGATCATCACAGCCCCCCCTTTATCTGCATTTCTTATTACAATCGAGGGGTCTTTGTGTAAGTTGTTAAGAGATTTTTTCTCCTCAGCAGTGAGGTTCCCAGATCTGTTATAAACAATGCTATTTGCAAGATGTACCAAATCTTTCTCTACCAATTTCTGATATGTGTCCATATCCTTTCCTTTGGAGTTAATGGGGTAAAAGTCAGATCTCAGGTTAAAGGATACAGTATGACACTTCGTGTTATCTGCCGGTACATATGAACTTGATTCAATAGCTTGATCTAATAAGTCTACTGACGTGCATACATCAGAAAATAAATTGGGGAAAGAAATTGACTCACCAGCTGACAGAAGACTTTGTTGTGAAGTGGTTTGATTCAGCTGTGGGGTAATTTGATCGTTTTCGTTCTCCATATAGTAGTGTTTTTGTAATGTCAAAGTCCGTACAAATTTGTTTACATCATGAATAGTATTGAACAAGTCAAAATGGTTCGTGGGGCAACAATTCAAACCCCTAGACAGCAGAGAAATGTCAGAGGTGGATAAGAGGCAGGATGAAAAAGGCTGTCCATTATTTCCGGCCTCGAAGCTGGTATCGATTTGTACCTGCCTCTTCTGTGCCTTTTTCCCCACTCCGTGTTTTCCTCTTTTCTTCCCTTTTTTCTTGTTCTGGCCATGTCCCCCCGGGTTTAAAGATATCGGATTAGTTTTGGTGGTTGTGTGATTACCATCAGAAGAGGAATCGGATCCAGTAATTGCCAAGGTGTCACAAGTGCGCTCCCCCTCTGTATCGGAGAAACTGACCCTCTTTGGAGTGGACCTCTGTGGATAGTGAGATTGAAAAGGTTTTTTTTTCCATAGATGCACCTTATTGGTGTCATAGTCCAATTGATCCCTAGTCCTCTTGTCATTTTTGGTGGAAATAACATTTCTTTCAAGTTTGTCCAGTCTTTTGTTCAACTGTCCATCAAGATTGGCATAGTCTGGTGTTTGTTGTTGTGCTATGAGGTCTTTTTGGATTAAGGCCATTTCACTCTGTATGCGATTCAGTTCCTCTTGTTTAAAATCTATAATGATGTTCATCAGTTTAAAGGAAGAGGTGGAAAGTGCATTGGTCCATTCTAGTTTCGATTCCTCATCTGTGAATTCAAAAGTAGGAAACTTTTTTATTCTTAGACCTCGAGGGATCTGCTTCAGTGATATATAGTCGGTCAAGGCCTTTATATTCCAAAAAATACGAATTTCCTTAGCCATGAGGCTTTCAAGTTTGCGGAAGGTGCCTCGCAGTGATGCATCGCTGGAGACTAAAGTTTGGGATGAGCATAGCTGGCTGGATCTGAGTGGGTTATCAGATGGAGCCATGAGAGTCCGGCTAAACCCCATATCAGGCTCTGGAATGGCTGTGTTGGACATAGTATCTGTAGATGTCTTGTTCAAAGGGGTATCCATGGTGCAAAAAATTGCCTCCAAAACGACCAAGGTGTGTATGTATCACGATGTACAGACAAGTATGTTGAGCAGGCAGAGACGCAAAGCAAAAATTCAGGTTAGTAGACAGGAAAAGAGAGAGATGCAGCTCACAAACACTCTTGTTCTGAAATGACACTGCCCTAGTGAGAACTGGTTCCAGGTGCTGGCTTTGCTGGGTTGCAATGAAATGGGAAGAAATCCTGGATAGCCGCACTCTGGGATAAGGACATCTTTATTTAGGTAAAATCCAACAATACAGGCAAATGCAGAGAAGTACAAGGTGGTAGACTAACGCGTTTCACATCATTTGGATGCTTATTTGTAGCTAAAGAGGAATAGTAATAGTGTGGTATAAATAGAAAAGTAAAAAAGTATATCTTATGCCACTATGCCATAAAACCCCGACTGGTGGAGGGCTGCAGTGATGGTTGACTTTCTACAACTTTTTTCCATCTCCCGACTGCATCTTTGGAGCTCAGCCACAGTGATCTTTGGGTTCTTCTTTACCTCTCTCACCAAGGCTCTTCTCCCCCGATAGCTCAGTTTGGCCAGATGGCCAGCTCTAGGAAGGGTTCTGGTCATCCCAAACATCTTCCATTTAAGGATTATGGAGGCCACTGTGCTCTTAGGATCCTTAAGTGCAGCAGAAATTTTTTTGTAACCTTGGCCAGATCTGTGCCTTGCCACAATTCTGTCTGAGCTCTTCAGGCAGTTCCTTTGACCTCATGATTCTCATTTGCTCTGACATGCACTGTGAGCTGTAAGGTCTTATATAGACACGTGTGTGGCTTTCCTAATCAAGTCCAATCAGTATAATCAAACACAGCTGGACTCAAATGAAGGTGTAGAACCATCTCAAGGATGATCAGAAGAAATGGACAGCACCTGAGTTAAATATATGAGTGTCACAGCAAAGGGTCTGAATACTTAGGACCATGTGATATTTCAGTTTTTCTTTTTTAATAAATCTGCAAAAATGTCAACAATTCTGTGTTTTTCTGTCAATATGGGGTGCTGTGTGTATAATAATGAAGAAAAATAATGAACCTAAATGATTTTAGCAAATGGCTGCAATATAACAAAGAGTGAAAAATGTAAGGGGGTCTGAATACTTTCCGTCCCCACTGTATATAAAAAAGAGACATCAATTACATTTGTCGCAAACTGTAGTAGACAGATGGGATGCCAATAGGGCCAACAATAACAATTAGCATATAACAAGCCGTTGAAGGCTAAACAGTTGATTTCCGTATGCATAAGACTATTAACCATTGTAGTCCCCTTTTGTGAGGCTTTTATCTGATCTGAACAAAGCCCATCTCCAGGACCCTCTGAAGCGGATGGTTCCGGTAAAAGTGAGTGAGACTGGCCCGCGCCGAGCCTCCTAGGAAACTCATTTCACCCCTATGGGTTCACACTGTGGTGTAACATTGCCTATGGGCTCAGCAACGGGTCCAGTCAGTTCCCCTCCTCCTCTCCAAGGGGTGTGGCCCTCGGCAGAACCCCAGGACATTTCCCCCCGAGCCCCAGGTTGGTGGGAAATGTTTATATTAGAAAATAATCTAGATAGTTCCTAAGCATTCTAGTCTATCAGTGTTGCATAGTAGTTTAGGAGGAGTGATAAATCTCCTTGTAAGGAGCTGAGCGAGTAGCCTTCAAACAATACTAACATGTCTGATGGTATGTACAATGAAGAAGAGGTGTGAGAGAAAGCAGGGAAGAAAGGAAAGAGTGGGATAAGACAAGGAGGGGTAATCGGCCACTTTGGAGGTTCTGTTATGCTAGCAGGTGACCTGGGTAAAGCAGGATCTTAATATGAGGCCCAGGGTTTCCATACCATTTCAAAGCAAAGGACCATGTCCATCAGCTTAGTAACTATAAGCTCTTCGGTCATGATCCAAGAAATTTTCCGCTTGGTTATTAGGATCAACACTTTTGGTTTTTTCCAGGCTTTCGCTATTGTTAGTTTGGCTCCTAGGCACATAAATAGGATAAGTTTCTGTGTATGTTTAGGGGTGTTGCGTACCCTATAAGTTCAGGAGGATATAGGTGGGGTCCTGTGGAATCTGAGTCCCTGTTACCTTTCGCAGCACATGAAGGAATGTGTTCCATTAGTTTGATTCGGGGGCAAGTCCACCAGATATGAAGCATTGTGCCGACATGACCGCAACCTCTGAAGCAAAGGGGAGAAGCATCTGGGTATATCTTGGATAGTCTAGCGGGTACGTAATACCATCTTGAGAACACTGACACTAACTGCTATCAGTGAGATGTTCAAAATACCTTTAGACGATCTACGTAATGCTTGGAACTATCTGTCGGGGTCCAGCTGGATCTCCAGGTCCGACTCCCAGGATCTGGCATAAGCTGGAGTGCTTGCCTTGTCTGCCAGGGAGGAGTATATGATGGAGATACTTCCCCTCTGATCCGTAATGCTTGAGCACCATTGTTCATATAAGGTAGATTTAGGAGGATTCGACTTGTCAGACCATAGTGTGTGGAGGAAGTGTCTAATCTGGGAAAGTCTGAATTTCTCAGATTCTGGCAAGTCTAGTTTGCTTAGGCAGTGCCCTAATGATATCGGGCCATTTGAGGTGAAAAAATGTCCTATTCTAAAGAGCCCCTTATTCAGCCACCAGCGGAAAGCCAAAATGTTCATCCCTGGGGGGAATTCGGGGTTGTGGAATAAGTGCGAGAGGGGCTTCAGTGGACAGATCAGTTGGGTTTGTTTGTATATTTTGTCACATAGTGCTAAGGAGTGAGAGAGAGTGGGAGCCATGATGACAGGCCTTTGTTTTGCAGGTCGCCAGAGTAGGAAGTCAAGCATGTGGTAGGGTACAGCTGGTCTCTCCAGAGAGACCCAGTCCAGTTTGTGGCCCTTGGAATATATGATGGAAAATTGGGCCAGTTGGGCTGCTTGGAAGTATAGCCATAAATTTGGGAGTCCTAGTCCACCCTGAATCTTGAGGCGGAGTAGGATCTCTTTGGCAAATCAATGTTCCTTGCCTCCCCAGATGAATCTGAAAATATTGGCTTGAAACTTAGTTAAAACAGATTTTTTGATAGGAATGGGCAGGGATCTGAATAAATATAGAAGGCGAGGTAGTAGTGTCATCTTAATGGCGTTTATCCTACCCAGCCAGGATAGACCACACTTTGACCATGATTTTAGGCCTCCCTCAAGAGTGCAGAACATGTGCAGGTAGCTGGCTGTGTATAGGTTTTCTATGTTGTTGGTCAGTTTGATTCCAAAATAAGGGATCGTATCCGCTGCCCAGGTGAAGGGGAAGTGTTTCAGTTAGTCTATCAGGTTAGATTGGGTAGATAGATACGTTTAATGCTATGGATTTGGTTACGTTAAATTGTAGGCCCGAGATAGAGCCAAATTCATAGAGCAGCCTGAAGACGTTTGGGGAGAGATGAGAGAGGGGGGAGGGAGAGAGAGGGGGAGAGAGAGACCCATTTAATGTATGGGTGTATGCAAAAGAAAAAAAAATAGAAAAAGTTTTTTTTTTTTGCATACACCAATATGCTATACTGGTGTTTACAACAGCCGTATATCGCTCTCTCTCACCGGTAAGCTGCAAGTTGACGCCCGCTATTGGCCATGGGAGGGCAGGAGACCGTAAGATGATTCAAGAGGAGGACCACGCACCAGCCAGGGATGCTTCCTCAAGTGTACTGCTGTGGCCCATTGGGTTCCCTTATCTCTAGATTCCATTGTGAGCATTGCAAGATACACAGAGATCCATGGCCACATGAAAAAGGGGAAAAAAAACTGTTTTAAAAGCACAGTCAACTATAATAAGTGAGTAAAAAAAAAAACAAAAAAAAAAAAAACAGGTAACATGGGTGTCCGGGGAGTTTCGAATGAATCTGGACCCGTAGAGCAATTTCCCCTTTTGGAACTTGGGGTTGAACCCGAGAGGTAAAAGACAGGTTGGTTTCAAGGTTGGGAGATATCTCCACAGCACAGTTCCAAGGAGAATTGGGAGGTTGAAGTGGTTTTGAAGGTTGGTTGTCGACCTCACGGGGGAAGGGATTCCCTTCCCCTTGGATCTTGCTTCTGCCATACATGAGTCAGTGGGCTTGTCGGTGATGGCCGTTTTAATGAAAGTGTCCCTCTATTGGATGTGGTTGAGGCAATTCCTGTGTGATCAATCCTAAGTGTAGGAGTAATCATTCACCTTCTGGAAAGGAGGAGAAATTGTAGGGTTTGTTACGGTATGATACGTTCAGGTGAAGCTGGAAAGCCCATCTGTATGTGATGTCTTTATTTGTCAGGATTTGGAGCAATGGTTTTAGAGATCGTCTCTTTTGTACTGTGTATTGCAATAGGTCTGCAAAGATTTGAATCTGATGGCCCACGATTTCCAGCTTCTCCGTAGTGCGGGAGAGCTTCATCACTTCCTCTTTCATTTTATAGAAGTAGGGTTTTACTATAATGTCTCTAGGGAGACCTAGATAGGTCTGTAAGCTCTATCCAGTTCCAGGTGTTGTGCTGGGACGTCCGGGATCAGACTTTAAATAAAGTGTTGGACTGCTGGACAGACATCTTTAAAGGATTCTGGTAGTCCCCTGATTCTGAAGTTGTAGCGTCTCGATCTATTTTCGAGGTCATCAATTCTAGAGACCACTTGGTCTGCTTTCTTCTCAATTACTTGTATTCTCATGGATTGTAGGTGGGGGTATGGCGCTCCCTTGTGAGATGTGGAATATTAATTTTATGTGCGTTGACAGTGACTGTGCCAGATAGGTTAAATAATATTCCAAACACAAAAGGTGAAGACTGTGAAACTCTTACTGGGTGAACCCATATTGTGTAAATCAAAAAACTTTATAAAAATATATATATATATATATATATATATATATATATATATATATATATATATATATATATATATATATATATATATATATATATATATGCAACCCCTATTATATTGCATATACCTCTGTGTCACAAGTAGTGTCAGAAAGTGCCACTAGGTGCTGCTGCTGAGCAGCTGATGTGATAAATCCAACTTATATGTATGCAAAATTAGTGACATATACATATAACAGTGCAGAAACATATATATGCCAGTGCAGTATATATATATATATATATATATATATATATATATATATATATATATATATATATATATATATATGACAGTGCAACCCAACATATACGTATATATATGACTGTGCAATCCAACATATAAATGTGCAATAAAGTGCAATATAGTGCAATCAAGTCCAAAAAGAGCCAAAAAAAAAAACGTAAATGACATCAAAATTGCAAAAAAGAGAGTCTATTCTCAAGTGGTGCGTCCCAGTTTTAAATGGCAGCAGAAAAGTTCCAACAGCTTAGTGACTTTGGTGCCCACAGAGGTAAATCCGTGACTTCTGTGCTCCCCTTATGGCTCCCCACTCACCAGCTTCCACTACCCCTGCAGGGGTGACAGACACTCTAGGATCCCAAAGCCGTCCTCTTATCCGGTATCCCGTGGTTGCTAAGATGGAATGGCCTCTCTCCCAGGAGTTCCGGATTACCACCTCATACCATGTCCAGGAAGGGGATTGCCAGCAAAGCCCTCATAAAAAGAGATGCCACCTCATAGTGTAGTATAATTAAAAACTTTAATGGTATAAAAACTCCCCTCTGGGGAAAAAACACATCACACTACACTAAGGGTGAAAGCCGAAAACGAAAGGCCTTTTAAAACTGGGACGCACCACTTGAGAATAGACTCTCTTTTTTTGCAATTTTGATGTCATTTACGGTTTTTTTTGGCTCTTTTTGGACTTGATTGCACTATATTGCACTTTATTGCACATTTATATGTTGGATTGCACAGTCATTCATATACGTATATGTTGGGTTGCACTGTCATATATATATATATATACTGCACTGGCATATATATGTTTCTGCACTGTTATATGTATATGTCACTAATTTTGCATACATATAAGTTGGATTTATCACATCAGCTGCTCAGCAGCAGCACCTAGTGGCACTTTCTGACACTACTTGTGACACAGAGGTATATGCAATATAATAGGGGTTGCATATATATATATATATATATATATATATTTATAAAGTTTTTTGATTTACACAATATGGGTTCACCCAGTAAGAGTTTCACAGTCTTCACCTTTTGTGTTTGGAATATTATTTAACCTATCTGGCACAGTCACTGTCAACGCACATAAAATTAATATTCCACATCTCACAAGGGAGCGCCATACCCCCACCTACAATCCATTACATGTTAGTCCTTTTGAGGACTTAACCTGGGGAGGCAGCATACCTTACAATTTTCTTTTCTTCCCTCCCCCCTCCCCCCTCCCCTCCCTTTTCCATCTGTATCACTCTTCCCCCCCCCCCCCTTTTTCTGGTATATGTCCTAAGCGCAGAGATTTGGAGGCTTGACTTGTATTCTCATGCCTAATTGCTGCAGATAAGCAAGAATAGAGACTGTGATCTGGGCCACAGTTTGGGATAGGCCCCTAGTTGGCATTTTGGAAAATGCCACCATCATGGAGGGGAAGTCTGAGGGGGTGAGAGTGGCATCTTGGGTCTCCTGGTCCCAGGGGTCCAGGCTGGTAAGCAACTCCCATGATGGCGTCATGGCAGGGCCTCCCAGTGATCTCCCTAACAGGGACCCAGTGGATGCAGGGGAGGTGGTCACTTGCAGTGGTGTACTCACTGTAGCTAAATTCTGGTGTGCGGCCAGGAAGGCAGTTTGGTCCTGGTACGCTATGGATTCCTCCTCTGCACAGTTTGTGCCTCGTGTGAACGCAGCCACCATTTTGGAATGGCCGGGCCACGCTGCTGCAGAGTCCAGTTGACAGGACAGGTCCCTCCAGGCTGAGCCTGTGTGCATCAGGTGGTGGCTGGGTACTTCCCTGGTTGGCTGGTGGTGTTGCCAAAGTGGAATGAGGGCTGAGGCTGAGGCTGTGGTGTGGGCTACAAGGCTGGAGAGGAGCAGAGCTCCCGGTCTAAGCGGCCATCTTGGGTGCTGCTGCGCATGCGCCTATCAAATTACTTTTCTTTCATGAATGTTAGAAGCAACATCTTCAATCTCTTTGAAAGAAATAAAAGGCACCACAGATCCATGAAAACTGTTTTCCTATTCTTTAATCTTAACTTTTTGATTATAATGATAGATACAAATTTGTTTCTGCTTTGTTTAGTGCCCATTGAAAAGATTAATTTGTTGCGAATAGACTAAACAAAGGCACTATTTTAAAATAAGGTGCCTCATCAGTTATAATAATGAAGAAAAAAAGACGACATCAATTCATGCAGTGTTGGCTTTGGCAGTTATGTATCCCTCAGTAGTTGCTTATTTATATTTCTATCAGTGCATATGTTACAATTATTGTTCTCCAAACAATATCTTTGAAATATCTGCTTGGCTTAAAAATGAAAAAATGAAGAGACAATGCGATTCATTATTTTGTTCTGTTTACTGTGATTGTTTGCTTTTTTAATGAAACTACATCTTATGAACGTGATAATTACCTTAAAAGAAAAAAAAAAGATGAAATGGTATCAAAAATGTAAAGAGTTTTTTTTCAGAATGCAAGTTAACCATTTGCTTACTGGGCACCTAAACTCCCCTCCTGCCCAGACCAATTTTCAGCTTTTAGCGCTGTCACTTTTTGAATGACAATTGCGCAGTCATACAACACTGTACCCAAATGAAATTTGTATCATTTTCTTTCCACAAATAGAGCTTTCTTTTGGTGGTATTTGATCACCTCTGGGTTTTTTTTTTATTTTTAAGATTAAAAAAGACCAAATTAAAAAAAAAAAAAAAAAAAAAAAAAAAAAAATACAAAACAGTTTTATATTTTGTTAATAAATTTTGCAAACAGGTCATTTTTCTCCTCCATTGATGTATGCTGATGAGGCTACACTGATGGGCACTGATAAGCTGCACTGATTGGATTGACCCCCTACTCGGATCTGTGATCACCCGAGTCTTGTTGAATCGGGTAATCGCAGCGCGCGCCGCAACCAGCTTGCAAAGGGGAGGACATCTATTGACGCCCTTCCGCCAAAGCAGATCCACGCTGTAGCTGTCATTCGGCTATAGCACAGATCTGAAGGAGTTATAATTGAAATGTACCAATGAACTGTTGAAAAACAACTTAATTTGAATGCGATTGTCCTACTGTGACCATAAGTCAATACGGTATAGGAAATAGAAGAAGGTTTAATAATCTTGGTTACATTAAAGAAGAAAAAATAGCTAGCCTTATAGATAACCTAACATCATTTTTTTTTATGTAAGGCCTGGTACACACTATCAGTTTTTTTTTCTGTTCAACCCCACAGGCTGAATAAAAAAAAAAAAAAAACTGAAGACAGCAACACTAACAGCCTGGATACAATTTACACAGGCTACATCCCAAGATCACCTACCTCATACACTTTCGATCATTATCAAAGCACTAACACTACAGCTGACAAACCTTAGAATACAACACTGGCACTCCCACGGAATTAAAACATTACAAGACCTACACGTTAGAGGTTCTCTGAAAACCTTTTAAAATCTCCAAAAAGAATACAGCCTCCCAACTACCGACGCACATACATACATGGAGGATCACCCACTTAAGAAATCTAAAATGCCCCCGGTGACCAAAATTCCTGAACCACTGCACCCTTTTTTCACCCAGACACACAACATACCCCAAACATGGTATCTCCACTATATATGCCACCTTAAATGGCAATCGTCCCTATTCCCAAATCCCCACCCTCTCAAAATGGGTTGAAAAACTAAATCTAACTAACACCCCTAACATGTGGAAACAAGCACTTAGACTCACTTCCCACTGCTCAAACCACTGGGAATCATACCAAAAAACCCTGCATAGATGGCATTTGACACCCTACTGACTTTCGAGAATTTACCCAGGACACCCAGCTACATGTTTGAGGTCCTGTGGAAGCACTGGTACAATTGCGCTTATCCTATGGCTCTGCAGATCGCTAAGCTCCTTCTGGAGACAAGTGTTTTCTATGATCTCTGCAATTTTACATAGCCCCACCACTCCTAACCCAGCTCTAGCTTTACTGCACTTAGGCATAGAGAAATTCCCACCTAGCTCACGAGCTGTGGTAATACATATATTGCTTGCAGCAAAACTAACCATCACCAAACTCTGGAAAACATACAAATCCCCCTCCATTCTTGCTATGGTTGCCAACCTGAACCATCAACGTGAAATGGAGAAGTTAGTGGTGAGAAAAAATCTAAATATGAAAACGTTTATTTTCAATTGGTCCTCTTGGTTATCCCATCCAAAATGTACTGTGACATTATGATGTATGCCATAGTGCCATTTTAAGAGCATTATAGGCCCCCGGGAAATACAGTGTACTGGGGCCCTGTCTACACAATCACGCACGAGAATAAAAATGCAAATTATCAATAAGGCTATATTTATTGGTACTTCCAACAAAATCAGTATTTAAACATTAACACGTTTGGACAATATAACACAAGCTTGATAAGCAAGAAATTGAAAAACAAGAAATTACAGATTAAAATGAGACAGTACAAAAGCACTAATTACTTCCTCGAACTAGTGGCAACTCTAAGATTAATATATAAGGGGGACACATAAGATAAGATATTACAGTCAAAACTTGGGGGGCCCGGGCACTAATAACTTTCACCACGAAATCATACAACTAAAAAAAACTAAATAAATATATATAAGTTTACACACTTACACCCTGGTGCTGCCTGGTGGGTATTAATGCTGGTGTGGGTACTTCTGGTGCTGGTGGGTATTAATGCTGGCATGTGTACTGCTGGTGCTGGTGGGTATTAATGCTGCGATGTGTACTGCTGCCTGGCTCCTCTGAGACATGGAAGTGTGACAGGAAGCATGCAGCTGCAGTAGAGAGCAGAGCCGATATTTCCTGTATCTGTCAAAGGCGGAGTGCATTTCATATCTCTCCGCCTGTGAAGAGCCAGAACAAAACAGAAAGCATCGGCTCCGTTCTTCACAGTGACAGCTGACTCACACTGCCCGCCTCTGAGTTGCTGACTGATATCAGGACTGAACGCATGGCACTCTGTCTCTGTGAGGCAGCCGCACTGCACAGCACTGGCACAATGCAGCAGCGAACTTTGTGACATCTGAATGATGATCCATACCTCCAACTTTTGAACTTCAGAATGAGGGACACTTATGGGAGAAAGCGACCGACGGCACGCTACGTGCATTGCGGCAAATAGAAAGATACTCACTGGTGCATACAAAAACCCCAGCACAGTCATTTAAAAAAATAATAATAAAAAGCTTCCATTACAAATGATTTTGCATAAACTATGGAAGTGTGCATTACACAAAGTGTGGAAGGATTCAGGAGTGCGTTATGTACAGAGTTCAGGGCTCAGGAGAGTGCTAGATACAGAGTGCAGGGTTCTGGAGTATGTTATGCAAAAGGTGCAGGGTTCTGGAGTGTGTTATGCACAGGGTGAAGGGTTCTGGAATTACATATAGAGTGCAGGGTTTTGGCGTGTGTTATGTACAGAGTGCAGGAGAGTGTTAGGCACAGTGCATGGTTCTGGAGTGCGTTACGTACAGAGTGCAAGGGTCCAAGAGCGCTAGGTACCTAGTGCAGTCATCAATCCACATCTCACTATTGCCCTTCTCAACTATAAACCCCCCCTCGCCTCCCCCACACACACACCACACATATAACACACACCACACATACATAACACACACACCACACACTTTTGTAAAAGTAGCACCTTTCTGTAGATGTCTTCTATCCAGTGCAGCCACAGCTTCCTTCTCCTTTCAGTGCACTGGGTATTTTCAGCTCCCGGACTCCTGGAGCAGGAAGGAGATAAGGATTAGGGGACAGCTCACCCCCCTCCTCGAACATGTTGCAATCAGCCTTTCACTTGTCCCGACTCTAGTGCAGAGCAGAGAGGTTGTTGAAGGAGCCGAGCTATTACTTTCACTTTCAACTACAGAAGCCAGGCTTCTGTATTTAAGTGAAAGTGGGGAGCTGCCTGTGAGCGCAGGGCTAATGGAGGCTGAAAAAACCCTGGGGGGAGAGGAACAGACAGCTGATCCTGACCCTCTGCAACTCTGTCCTGGCCAGCAATGTATGAATGCTGATGTTGTGTCACCGGCTCTTTTGCTATGTACTGGTTTGACGGAGGGGCGGGTCTGGACACCAGTCCCGCCCCTACCCAACATCACACTCTCGTTTTGACAGGTGAAGTCTCTCAATGGGGCTGCACAGTGCACATCCAGCTGACTTGCTAGTCAATCCCTGGCTGTACTGGATGTGCACACTGCTGCAGGTCAATCCGGGACTGTTGGGAGGTATGATTGATGCTTGGCTGGGGTCGCTGGGCAGGTGGGGCCCCCCAGGCAAGTGAGGGCCCCCGGGCAATTGTCCAGCGTGTCCATGCGAAAAGTCGGCCCTGGTACGCCATCTTTGTACATACCGAATTAACGATTCAGCATGTTTTTTTTTCCCTTTTCTGCCAGTGCCCCCCTCTTCTTCTTTCCCCACGCACTTAAATACCCTCCCCCTTCCCCCATAACCCCTCCCTATCCCTCTTACCCCCCGCACCCCCTCTGGAGTTCAAATTGTTGATTGATATAGATTGAATCTACTCAGTTATACCAAGTTAGGTTATCTAATAAATGATGTGTTTGTCTGTTCTCAATGCTCCAGTCGGAACATCTCATGTTCTGTACAAATGTGCACTATGTTCTTTATATGAAAAATATAATAAAGAAATATTGAATAAAAAAAAAAAAACTGAAGAGCTTGGGAGGAGATCCTGTATTAACAATCCAATGTTAGTACACCGATCTCCTCTGCTGAGCTATTTCGTTCTGACAGGGTGCCACTCCCCCTCCCGCCAGAACACACTGGTCAGCGTCCTCAACCATTGGATGAGAGTGCTAATTAGATGCCGATCTGCACACCTTTTTCAGTCATGCCCCTTCGACAGAAGCCAGATGTTCGGCCAGGCCAGGTCGACCACGCCCCCTAAAACGTCACAGTCCCAGCATGCCCAGGGACTGTGACATCATATGGGGGCGGGGTCTCCGCCTATATAAGTCACAACGCAGCCCTCAGAAACCAGTCCAGCCGGAGAGAGCGTCGTGTCAACATCTGGGGGAAGAGAAGAGAAGCCAAGCCAAGCCAAGCCAAGAAGCCAAGAAGCCCAGAAGTCCGGACCTCCGCTCGCAATAGAGCTACATGAAGAGAGCGGAGGGGCCGGCCGAAGACCTGCGACACCGGGAGAAGAGGCCGGAGAGCGGAGAAGAACCAACCGGACGCCGGGAGAAGATGAAGCGGAGGGACCCCCGAAGCCGGAAGAAGACCCCCGAAGCCGGAGGAAGATCCCCCCCCCGGAGCTGTTTAATAAAATATTTTAAAAACCTGTGTAGTGTGTTTTATTACTTACAATTTTTTCCTAGGTAAATGGGTAGGGGTACCATGTACCCCATACTCATTTACATAGGGTGGGGGGCCGGGATCTGGGGGCCCCCTTATTAAAGGGGGCTCCCAGATTCCGATAAGCCCCCGCCCGCAGACCCCGACAACCAACGGCCAGGGTTGTCGGGAAGAGGCCCTTGTCCTCATCAACATGGGGACAAGGTGCTTTGGGGGGGGGGGGCGCAGGGCGCCCCCCTCCCCCAAAGCACCCACCCCCCATGTTGAGGGCATGCGGCCTGGTACGGTTCAGGAGGGGGGGGGCGCTCGCTCGTCCCCACCCCCTTTCCTGACCGGCCAGGCTGCGTGCTCGGATCGGGGTCTGGTATGGATTTTAGGGGGGGCCCCACGCCGTTTTTTCGGCGTAGCGGGGTTCCCCTTTATAATCCATACCAGACCTAAGGGCCTGGTATGCCCCGCGACGGGGCTCGCAAGGTGTCAATCTAGCCGATAAAAGCGGCAAGATTGACATCCTTTTCTAGTCCCGTCGCACCTGAGTCACGTTCAAAATGAACGGACTTGTCCGTGTGTGGGCAAGTCCGTTCATTCTGAAAGTCCGCCGGAACTCCGGCGAAAGTCCGTCGGAAAGACGGGCGGACTTAGCCCGCCGGAAAATCCCGGCGTGTGTGGGCAAGTCCGTTCGTTTTAAAGTCCGGCGCACCTGGCGGACAAAGTCCGTCGGAAAGTGTGCCGGACCAAGTAGGATAGAAAGTCCGCTCGTGTGTACGCGGCATTACTGTTCACAGCACAATCTATACAGTAGAGCTTCGAAAGGCAGAGAGCGCAGGGGCGGATCCAGAGTCTATTCTCGGGAGGGGCACTGCCAGAAAATATATTTTTTGGGGTACATCTATCGGGGAAATGGCTGGTGTTGGCGCTTCAATCATCACGGCACCATGGTTGTTATGGTGTCAGGATGATTGAAGCGCGTTATTACTATAATTACATTGTTATAAAAAATTAAATAGTTTAACTCACCATAATGCAGAATCAGTGGGAGCCCCGAGTGTGTCACTTGCCACGTCACCTGTCACCAGATGCAGATTGTCACTTGCCACGTCGAATGCCACATGCTGCGGATTGTCACTTGCCACGTCGCCTGTCACCAGATGCAGATTGTCACTTGCCACGTCGCCTGCCATGTTGCGGATTGTCACTTGCCATGTCACTTGCCACGTCGCCTGCCACGTTGCAGATTGTCACTTGCCATGTCACTTGCCACGTCGCCTGCCACATTGCGGATTGTCACTTGCCATGTCACTTGCCACGTCGCCTGCCACATGTTGCGGATTGTCACTTGCCACGTCGCCTGTCACCAGATGCAGATTGTCACTTGCCACGTCGCCTGCCACGTTGCGGATTGTCACTTGCCATGTCACTTGCCACGTCGCCTGCCACATGTTGCGGATTGTCACTTGCCACGTCACCTGTCACCAGATGAAGATTGTCACTTGCCACGTCACCTGCCACATGTTGCGGATTGTCACTTGCCACGTCGCCTGTCACTTGCCACCTGCTAAGGTGGTCTCTTGTGTCCCAGAGACAGGCAGCAGAGAGATGATGTAATCTCTCTGCTGCCGCAGCTGCCTGCGTGGAGGAGGGGAAGTTGAACTGCAGGGATGCAGGGCGGGCGCCGGGCGGTGAGAGATGATGTCATCTCTCTGCTCCCCCACCCGCCGGCTCCCTGATTGGCCAGCAAGCAGCAGCCCACCCACAAACACATTGAGCAGCACATGTCAGTCAGCTGCGGCTCTCTCTCTCCTATGGAGCCGCCCGGCGGCTCCCTCACTCACAGAGCCGCCCAGCGGCTCTCTCAGTCACGGAGCCGCCCGGCTCCTCCTTCACTCACGGAGCCGCTCAGCGGCTCTCTCAGTCACAGAGTTGCCCGGCTCCTCCTTCACTCACGGAGCTGCCCGGCGGCTCGTTCACTCACGGAGCCGCCCGGCGGCTCTCTCACTAACGGAGCCACCCGCCGGCGGGCTCTCTCTCACACCCTGCTCTCACAGTCACCCGCATTTCTCGGAGGGGGCAATTTCCCCGTGGCCCCCCCTTGGATCCGCCCCTGAGAGAGCGAAACAGCAAAAAAGTGCCAGTTGGATGTGCTGCAGTGCAAGGAGCAAGTTGATAGGAGAGAGCAGAATGATAGAGAAATGAAAATCTCAGTGTGCTGCTTCTCCCTTTCACAGAGTGGGGTTGGGTAGGAGAGCAGTAAATGAAAGTAAAAATACTGCAGCATATAAGGTTCACTTGCTTGCTAGACATGTCCATGCTGTGTATATCTCAGGAATGCATAGGAAGAAATACAAAGTATTTGATAGGTCAAATATACACAGTATCTCACAAAAGTGAGTACACCCCTCACATTTCTGTAAATATTTTATTATATCTTTTCACACGACAACACTAAAGAAATGACACTTTGCTACAATGTAAAGTAGTGAGTTTACAGCTTGTATAACAGTGTACATTTGCTGTCCCTTCAAAATAACTCAACACACAGCCATTAATGTCTAAACCGCTCGCAACAAAAGTGAGTACACCCCTAAGTGAAAATGTCCAAATTGGGTTCAATTAGCCATTATCCCTCCCCGGTGTCATGCGATTTGTTAGTGTTTCAAGATCTCAGGTGTGAATGGGGAGCAGGTGTGTTACAGCATTCTGATCATCATCAGTTCTCATACTGGTCACTGGAAGTTCAACAAGGCACCTCATGGCAAGAACTCTCTGAGAAACTGAAAAAAAAAAATGTTGGCCCAGGCTATAGGAAGATTGCCAAGACCCTGAAACTGAGCTGCAGCACGGTGGCCAAGACCATACAGTGGTTTAACAGGACAGGTTCCACTCAGAACAAGCCTCGCCCCCATGGTCAACCAAAGAAGTCGAGTGCATGTGCTCAGCATCATATCCAGAGGTTGTCTTTAGGAAATAGACGTATGAGTGCTGCCAGCATTGCTGCAGAGGTTGAAGGGATGAGGGGTCAGCCTGTTAGTGCTTAGACTATACACCGCACACTGCATTAAATTGGTCTGCATGGCTATCATCCCAGAAGGAAGCTTCTTCTAAAAATGTTGCACAAGAAAGCCCGCAAACAGTTTGCTGAAGACAAGCAGACTAAGGACATGAGTTACTGGAACCATGTTCAGTGGTCTGATGAGACCAAGATAGGTTTATTTGGTTCAGATGGTGTCAAGCATGTGTAGCGGCAACCAGGTGAGGACACAAAGACTAATGTGTCTTGCCTACAGTCAAGCATGGTGGTGGGAGTGTCATGGTATGAGGCTGCCGGCACTGGGGAGCTACAGTTAATTGGAGGGAACCATGAATGCCAACATGTACTGAGACATACTGAAGCAGAGCATGATCCCCTCCCTTCGGAGACTAAGCCACAGGGCAGTATTCCAACATGATAATGACCACAAACACACCTCCAAGATGACCACTACCTTGCTAAATAAGCTGAGGGTAAAGGTGATGGACTGGCCAAGCATGTCTCCAGACCTAAACCCTATTAAGCATCTGTGGGGCATCCTCAAATGGAAGGTGGAGGAGCGCAAGGTCTCTAACATCCACCAGCTCCGTGATGTAATCATGGAGGAGTGGAAGAGGACTCCAGTGGCAACCTGTGAAGCTCTGGTGAACTCCATGCCCAAGAGGGTTAAGACAGTGCTGAAAAATAATGGTGGCTACACAAAATATTGACACTTTGCGCCCAATTTGGACATTTTCACTTACGAACTTTTATTGCCAGCGGTTTAGACATTTATGGCTGTGTGTTGAGTTATTTTGAGGGGACAGCAAATTTACACTGTTATACAAGCTGTACACTCACTACTTTACATTGTAGCAAAGTGTCATGTCTTGACACTCTATATATATATATATATATATATATTAAAAATATATATATTTACTTTTTTATTTTTTTTTCCTGGAGTCTGGCTTTATGCAATCGACAAACAATATGGTTTACCTGGTTGCTTATGTTCTAAAACACACTTTAGAAGGTCAGTGGCGCTGGAGTATTTCTTGAAGCGCATTTCCCTCAGTTCTTCAAACCATTCACCTGTTTGCAGTTTCAGGCACCTGCAGTCCAATTTCTGTCTCTTCATCTTTCTGAAGAAATCAAAACATTATACAAATGATTAATACAGTCCAGCATTAATATCTCTACATAGAATGAGTAATTATAGAATTCTGACTCAAGGTGTGTTTCCATGCATATTGATGCATTTTTCAAACCAAATCAAATGCAGGCACATCAAAAAAATCAACATCTTTGTGCATTCTGCAGAAGCATTTTTTGATCACTTGATGTACTGTATATACTGTATGTTATGGAATCCGTTAAAATTAGTCTTCCAAGCGCAGCACAAACCAGATAATTTTAAATTACATAGCAATTCAAAATGCTTACATTTTGGTGAGAACTAGCACCAAAACTAATAAGAAATTGACAAGGAAGGAAGTAATAAAATTCTGACGACATCTTTGCCCCTTTACTGTCTTTAAATTGATTAACTACTTTTACTGTAGATTTATCAATGCATTTGGAACTTCCTGATAATTATGTTTAATATCTTTTATTAAAGTGGATGTAAACCCGATTTATGAAATTCGAGCTGGGCATATATCTGCAGTGTTTTGTTATCTCTCTTCAAAGCACTATGTCCCATAGCTGTCTCCTGCTCCATTCTTCTGTTAGCCTGATAACTCCTGACAAGTTCTAAGTCACATATGATAAAAGCAGCCAGAGTTTTGTGTTAGGGAGGATGCTATAAATAGATTAGCAGTGCCATGAATGATTCAAGGGACAGAGCTGAAAGTCTCTACCTATGAGGGGAGGGGGTGTGTGCCTTTCCTCCAATCAGCTGTCTTGGCTGTATGCCCAGGCTTCACTGCAGTGCTAACCAGGAAGAGAAAATCTAACATGATGTGCACTTTTTAAACAGTATAAAAAGATGAAGACATCAGATATACATGTAAAACATATGTAGGGAGATTTGTTTCATCCCTGTGTACCATCTGAAGCTGTTCACTTCACTGGGTATATGTGAGGGTTTACATCCACTTTAAGTATTAGCAAACAATAAAGGTTTGCAATACAATTACAAATCATAACTGAACAAATGTATCCGGATTGGTACATCCACATTATGTTGAGCAACAAGCAATATAGAACAGGATAAAAACAGGAAAAAATTTCAGTTTTAAACAATGGTTACGAGAAACCAATACCAAGAATAGTGTTTAAGCCTATAGGTTATCAGAAGCCACTGGACTACAATGAAAAAAAAAAAAAAAGAAAACGTAAGAAAAAACAAAGACGTATGCACCAAGGAGGGATACCAAACAGTAATATCCATTTTTTGCTAAGTACACGATACCTGGGTTAGAAGGCACAGAAAAAAAGGTATTAAATTGTAATAAGGAAGAAAAGAAGAGAGGCAGAGGAGAAAGAGGAGAGAGGAGGGGGAAGGGAGGAAAGAGAGGGAGAAACAGTGTGGGGGGGGGGTGATTCCATGGGAAGATCCTGGACAAGCTTGAGACCTCAATCTTCATGCAATCATACATTCCACTACCTCGATCTTGTCCAACTCACAAGCCCATTCAGCCATTGATGGAGCCTCTGCCTGGTGGCAACACCCGGCTGTCACAGAAAGAGCAGTCGTGATAAAGTGCAACTACGTTTCTTTTACTTTGTCTATAAGAGCCTAGTAACATAGATAGCACTGTAATCCGAGGTATATTCATGATTTTATCTCCCACCTATTTATCAGGCCAGGCTCCCAGAAACATTGCCAGCAAGTATCAGGGATAGATGCATCAATTTTGTGTAAAAGTGTAGGGCAGCGATACCATCTAGAGAAGATCTGATAATTACACTCATAGAAAGTTTGCATGAAACAGCCAGTATTTCAAAAGAAATGGCAGTGGGTTTGAGTAGAACTCCCTCAAAAAGATCTTGTATATCTGCAATAATGTATGGTCCGGTCTAGATGGTTGGGATAGTGGCGATTCAAAAGCAGTACAAGGTCACGTCAGAAGGTCTATAAAGAACCCTGTATTATAATAATGTTTCAACTGTGTATGCTCGCAAGGAGCAATGGCAAGAGGGGAGTATCTGGGAGAGGAAAATGAGAGTCAGGCCACAAAGGGTATGGCTCATAAGGAGGACCAACTTGGCTATGCCATTGGAAAAATTTAGAGCTAGTCGCAGAGGGGGAAAAAGAAGTTAGTCCAAACAACGGGGTCAAAGGACTTGGTCTGGAAGAAAGTAAACCCTTACCTAGGCAAGTATCCCACATCTGCAAAGTAGTGAGCACCTTGAGTGGTAGTAAAGCTTTTGGGGGTCTCTGATCAGGTTCTAACCAGGGTAAGGATGTAAGGTCCAGGGAAATAAGATCATTCTAAGACAATGATTAGAAGATCATCAGGGTTCACAGCTTGGTGGAATGGCCATGATACCAGTCTACTACTATGAGCAAAGAAGCTGTGTGAGACTATACAGGCAATTGGGGAAGAGCCACCCCTCCCTTGCACTTAGGTAAGGAAAGGATGCTTTGTCCAATTCTGGACTTTTTATGTTGAAAAAGAGAAAATATGGTTGGGACTTCATATGAGGCAATGGCTAAGATTTACCTCCATCCCCAATACTTTGGAAAAAGGAGAAAGCTATTTGGGACTTTATATGAGGCACACTGCTACACAGCATGAATAAACCAATCAATCTAAACATTATTTAATACAAAAGGCATACATAGCCTTCTAACATGGTAAAAAGTAATAAAATAGCATATTCAATAGTAGGTCACAAATAGAACTAATATGTAAAATAGGTAGGTATTACATATTAAACTCAACACAATAAGCATGATAATAGACCTTGGGTATGTAAACCAAATTGTAATAGTACCATATGAATATATAAACAATAATGAATGGGTTCATAATAATAATATAACAGTGGTCAGATAAAATGGTACAACATGGAGAACTGTGACGTCTCATCATATGGAAGCTCTACGCGTTTTGTGGTTAGTATACCACTCGTCAGGAGCAGATGCAGGGTTTGGGAATGTCTAGAATAATACTAAATTGATATAGTAAGAAAAAGGAATATAAAACATAAAAGGAAGAGGGGGCGGACAAGGATCCCAAACACTCTTACCTAGTTGTAGTATAAAGGTAAAATTGTAGATGGTGACCATATTGGAAATGCTAGATTTTAATCCCCGGGAAGTGAGGTGGTATATCCCTGAGAAACGGCAGCAGCGACCGCAGTCAGAGGAGAAGCATATTGATAAAGTCTCCAGTAATTCAGCTGAAGTCTGTATAATTGGTAATATATATTATTAATGTAAGAAAGATAGGGGGCGCTAGATACCATAATATTCAAGTGCTCCAAAAAAAATATATATATCTCCTGCATTACCAAAAAAATGGAAATGTAAGAAAGCTAGGGGGCGCTAGATACCATACTATTCAAGTGCTCTAAATACATATAGTGAAGTTTCGTAGTGAACGTACGTCGGAGCGGTACGTGGTCACATGTCCTATCATCCAACAACATCCGGATCCTTTGGCTGCCCCCCTGTGTAAGCTGGAACGCACGCCAGCGTGGAGGAGACATGAAAGGCTTTTTTTGACTGCGAAGTCACCCTGACATGCAAGCAGCCCCAGTGCCGGGTAGGCACCCACCAATGTAAGCGGCCATTTGGCTTTTAATTTGTTTACTTTTTTAATAAATGGTTTTACGCTATGGAGACTGTTTTTGTTTCCTATGTATCCTTATCCTATCTTGAATGAGCCTGACGGGAATGATCCATGCCTATAATACCAACCACAGCCCGGCCATCCATGTGAGCAGGCACAACCCTGCACAAGCGCTAGTGACTCTCTTTTTAACTAAAGGAGTCATTGGTATCTGGTAAGCAGATATCTACTACTTCGAGGTGTTTTCCTTTTCTTTTGTTTCTTTGGTGATGGAAAACCTTTTGTTTACAGCAACAAGATTGGGATAATATTGAAAGATATCACTTCAACTACTTCAATCACTTTTTTATGTGGACAATCAATCACTATATATGTTTTCACTAATGTGGGCACTTCAATGTGTAATCTAACTATTATTTGTCAATATTATGATTTTCATTTTTTTTGGTAACACAGGAGATATATGTATTTAGAGCACTTGAATAGTATGGTATCTAGCGCCCCCTAGCTTTCTTACATTTCCATTTTTTTGGTAATGCAGGAGATATATATTTTTTTTTTTGGAGCACTTGAATATTATGGTATCTAGCGCCCCCTATCTTTCTTACATTCCTTTTTTTGATTATCTATTTTTTTGATTATTCAAAAATTGGGGAGCAGCTTACACTGATTGTTTATATATTTCCACAATTTTTTTATTGTTGGGAATGTTTTCTTACTAGATGTACCACCAGTATATGTAATTCATATATATTATCTGCTATCGACACCACTGGCGCGAAGGTTTCTATTATTTTCGAATATATATTATTAATAATGCAGATAATTCAAAATATTATCTGTGAAGATAGACAATAAGCTCATAATATAGCTGAAAGCTGGAGAGGGAGAAACACAACCATGTGGGAATAGGAAACAAGTAAGGTGAAAAGGTAAGAGTGAAAATGGCATGTAGACGGGCCAGGATGAGTGACCGACAAGCATTATGTATATGAGTGACTGAGCATAATAGCCCATACAATATCAGAGTAAATATGAAGGAGCAATCCACAACCAACTGTACATAATACCTGGTAACGAAGAGGGTGTGGGATAGGTAGATTAGTAGTAAACCAACCTGGTGAATGAAGTGTAAAAAGTGACAAGATATGGTATCCCAAAGGATACCTAGAATGGTGAGAAGAAAGGAAAATGAGAAGTGCAACAGTGAAGGAGAGATAAATGAACAGATAGATGATGGCGCAGTGCATAAAGATGTATAAAGCAGCCGATAAACTCAGGGCGACCACCAACGACACGCAGCATGATAAGGGAGGGCAGCATCATCGTCTGAGCAAAAAACCAACGCTCGGCGTGGTGGTGCATACACCTCCCTCATAGTACACGCAGGTAGATATACATGTCAGCGCGATGACATCAAATCTCACGGCATGCCGCATGATGTGCAAGCGTGGCATCGACCCACAGCAGGAGACTACCCAATTCATTATTGTTTATATATTCACGTGTTACTATTACAATTTGGTTTACATACCAAAGGTCTATTATCATGCTTATTGTGTTGAGTTTAATATGTAATACCTACCTATTTTACATATTAGTTCTATTTGTGACCTACTATTGAATATGCGATTTTATTACTTTTTACCATGTTACAAGGTTATGTATGCCTTTTGTATCAATTAAATAATGTTTACATTGATTGGTTTATTCATGCTATGTAGCAGTGTGCCTCATATAAAGTCCCAAATATCTTTCTCCTTTTTCCGGACTTATGTCGTTGGATAGGTATGGATAGCCCTATTTATAGGGAAGAAAAAAACTGAAGTTCAGGGAACAGGGATTGCCTGAAAAGGTGTACAATAATTTTGTTAAGGTGTCCATTTTAATGGCACTCATGCGACCAAACCACAAAATATGCGTTTACTTTGTAGGCTTTAAGACAGGTATGAATCATCTGAAGAAGGGGCGTATGATTAAGGTCGGCCATAGTGGGCAATAGAGATGGAATTTTAATGCCAAGATATTTGATAGCTGTATGTTGCCATTTACAGGCAACGTTATGTCGGAGGTGAAATACAGACAATTGGGATAGAGAGATTAAGGTCTCTGTCTTATCATTAGAGCTGGATTCGGGCATGTTGGAAATCCCACATGCCTGATCCCACCAGGAAGCCGACACTGCTCACCGCTAATCACAGGCAGGGAGACATTTCCTGATCTGTGCAGCTGTGAACTGGGAAATGTCTCACTGCCTGAGATTAGCGGTGAGCAGTGTCGGCTACCTGGCGTGATCGGGCATGTGGGATTTTGAACATGCCCGAGCCCATCTCTACTTATCATAATTCACTTTAAAATTGCTTATTGTGCTAAATTCCTGAAACGTCTGTACAAGAGATGGAATAGAGACGAAGGGGTTGGTAATGTAGAACAGGAGGTCATCTCCATACAGGGAAAGTTTGTACGGATGGTGACCTACTGTAATACCTTGTTATCAGGGTGTTGATGTATAGCAAATGCAAGCTGTTCCATGGTGAAATGTATAACAGTGGAGAGAAAGGATACCCCCGACGAGTGCTGTTGCGGATCTAAATAGGATCTGAAAGTGGTGGATCCGGGCACTTATATAAAGCCAAGATTTTAGTGATGTTAGTCAAAGAGATACGGTGGTAGCTGCCACATGCAGTAGGGTTCTTACCGGGTTTGGGCAATACAGTAAAGTGTGCTTCAAGTGCCTGCATCAGAAAAGGGGAGTCAGACATGTACGGAGCTGTATTGTAAAGGAAGCAGAGTACAGACATGAAAGGGTGAAAGGAACTTAGGGAAGGAAGAAGTAGGATAAGGAGGGGTTTAAGGAAGTTAGGGATATGTTGGGATTGGTGGATCAGTGTAGAAGGGGAGGAGAGTTTTAATCAGTGCTTAAGCCAGGGGGAATTATACAGCAGTCGTGAGTTGGAGAGTCAGGAAGAACGTTCCCTGAGGCAGCTGAGAGATAGCAGGTAGCATGAGTGGTTTAGAGCAGCTATGGGTACAGCTTAGGGAAGCAGCGGAGACCCATGGAGCAGAATGGCTGCAGAGCCAGATTGCATCCACACTACAGGGGGTTGAGCAGGGCCCATCCACTGCGAGGCCTGCCTCATCACGGGCTAGGAGGTCTAGACCTCCGGAGCACCTTAGTCCTGACATCGCTCCCAGGACTCAGAGGAGACTGGGGAGCCCGAGTCGGACCCCCCTCGGGACCCCTGCCGGCAAAGCAGACACCCAAAAGAGCGGGCGGGGGGCAGCAAGGAGAGACAGATTGCAGCATAGTCACAGGGGGGGAGGCGTAATGCGGACACCCAGGCCAGCCCCCACTGGTGCATCTCCACGGGATAGACAGCAGGCTGCCACCACCGGCGATGCTCCGGTCGGGGTGGCAACCCGGCGAGGGAGAACGGGACGGTCGGGCGCCGACATGGCCTGTGATACGGCCGGCGGCTTGCCTCGTGGCGGCGCCATCTTACCTCAGGGAAGAGGTCCAGCCAGTCAGCACAGGGATCGTCAGTCGGGAGGCCCCGCCTCCAGGTTCAGTGAAGGGCCTGGGAGGGTTGGCCAGCGCAATCCCTGCGTGAGAGACAGGTCGCCGAGTGATGACATCATTTCCCCATACGAGGGGAACGGAGGTAGGAACCCTCAGATGGATGTCGCCCCCCCTCCGGTCGCTTAGGCTGCAGGACGAAAGTCGGCCAGAAGAACAGCAGTAGAAGAACAGCAACTGATACAGAGGGACAGCAGCAGCAGCAGCGAGGAGGGCGAGCTGAGCGATGATCCACAGGAGGCAGCGGTGGAGTCGGGTCCGACGGCTGGTGGGTCCTCTCACCTAAGGCAGCCTGGTAAGCGAACGTCTGTTTCTGTTACTAATGTTTATGGGTTGACTGAAGCAGGGGGAGTCGGGGGGGGGGGTGAGCAAGGTGCCGTAAGGGGGGAGAAGGGGATTTATGGGAGTCAGTGAGGGAGTTACTTCGCCGCCTGGAGAGCGGGGCTCCGCAACCCTCATCCCCCATCAGCCCCTGGGTACCACAGCCCCCAAGTGTTAGGGATCCTGTGGTTGTAGTGGACCCCCCGCAAAGGCCGACGACGTTGGTGGTGGCCAAGACACAGACGGGAGGTGACGGCGTGGGAGATTCTACAAAAACCACAACGCAGGAAAAGGATGCGGAAAAGGTGGGACTGGCAGATGCGGCCAAGTGTGAGGTCTACGTTTGATTCAAGGGACCTTTGGGGGCGCATTTGAAAAAAGAGGTAAGAGAAAAAATTTGGAAAAACGAGTTTGTGGAGATATTCTCCTTGCTCCCATTAGAAAAGTTTAATTTAGACAGGGTAAAGCCAGATGAGAGTAAAAAAGAGGAGGAAGAGAAGGTACAGATTAATTCCCGCGCACGTTTGCTAACTGGTTGCAAGCTTTTGCGATTCTGGCTAGCGTGATTGGGGAAAAAGCCCCCGAGAATTGCTCGGCATTATTCTGTTATTTAGAAGCGATCAGCGAGGCACATCGAGTATATGGGGGTTTAGCATGGCTTCCTTATGACGAACAGTTTCGTCAAAGGAAGGCTATTCGCCCATCGATTAGATGGGACCATAAAGATATAAGTCTCTGGATGAAGTTGATGACATCATCCAGGGCTGCGAGCCCGTTTTTTCGAGGGGGGGGTTCGGCGGCACCTCCTCCGCTGGATCGCCGGCCCCAAAAAAGAAAGGGGTGTGCTGGCAGTTCAATGAAGGCAACTGTTGGTTCGGGACTTCATGTCGCTACAAACATGAATGCTCCGGATGTAGTGGAGGGCACCCTTTTTGCGCGCTGCTTCAAGCAAGGAAAAGGTTGCACAGGAGACATCGCTGGAAAAAGGGATGACGCCGGTGAGACTAGAAAGGATGCTACCTTTCCTAAATAGGTACCCGGATAGGGCGGCGGCAATGTTATTAGAAACAGGGTTCAGGGAGGGTTTTCGAATTCCGAGTTCATTGCGGGAGGTTCCGCCAGTAGCAGACAATTTGAAGTCGGCACACCTCCACCCGGAGGTGGTGTCGGCTAAGCTGTTTACGGAAGTTACATTGGGCCGGATGGCTGGGCCATTCGCTTCCCCGCCGTTACCAGGGTTAATAGTTTCCCCGTTGGGAGTTGTTCCGAAGAAGGAGTTGGGGCAATATAGGATGATACATCATCTGTCCTACCCAAGAGCTGGCTCTGTGAATGATGATATTGACCCGCAGGATTGTGCGGTTACCCATACATCGTTCGATGCAGCTGTCTCGTGGGTTAGAAAATATGGTAAGGGCGCCCTCATGGCTAAAACTGATGTGGAATCGGCATTTCGATTATTGCCGGTACAGCTGCACAGTGTGCATTTGTTGGGATGCTGTTGGCAAGGGTCATACTTTGTGGACCGTTGCTTGCCAATGGGTTGTTCCATTTCATGCGCACTGTTTGAGGCCTTTAGCTCATTCTTGGAATGGGCGGTTAGGGAAGCGGCAGGGATGAATTCAATCTATTATTTGGATGATTTCTTGTGCATAGGCCCCCCAGACTCCAGATGTTGTGCAGTGTTATTGGGAACGTTACAACACCTGGCTGACAGATTCGGGATTCCGCTGGCAGCTGACAAGACGGAGGGCCCAACATCGGAATTCGTTTTTTTGGGCATCACTATTGATTCCATGGCGATGGAATGTAGACTGCCTGAGGACAAATTGGTGGCATTACGGAAGGAGGTGAGTATGGCGGGTAAGAAGCGTAAGCTGCGGCTGAAGGAATTGCAATCCTTATTGGGAAAATTGAATTTTGCATACAGAATCATTCCCATGGGTTGTATATTCTGTAGGAGGTTGGCAGCGGCCACGGCTGGGGTGGGAGTTCCCAATCACTTTGTCAGATTGACCAGAGAATTGCAGGCTGATTTAAAGGTGTGGGATGCGTTTTTGGAATGTTTTAATGGGAGGTCTGTGTGGCAAGTGGGACCGGTCAGCAATGCTGACTTGGTCCTGTTCACAGATGCGGCAGGATCGGCAGGATACGGGGCGTATTACCAGGGTAGATGGAGTGCAGGACCATGGCCGGAGATTTGGAGAGGGGCAGGTTTCCTGTGAAACCTGGTCCTTCTAGAACTGTTTCCCATTGTTCTGGCAGTAGAACTGTGGGGGGAAGAATTGCGGAACAAAAAAGTTAGGTTCAATTGCGACAATTTGGGGGTAGTTTGGGCAATTAATAATATCACGGCCTCATCCCCACCTGTGATTAGATTGTTAAGACACTTGGTGCTCAGTTGTTTGCGCATAAATGCATTTATTTATGCTGTGCATATCCCTGGAGTGGACAATAAGTTAGCGGATGCTTTGTCTCGTTTCCAGTGGGAAGAATTTCGCAAGCTGGCACCGGAGGCAAACCGGGTAGGGGAGCCATGCCCGTCGGAACTGTGGAGAGTTGCGTTGGAATCACCGCAGGATTGATCCGGCAGTCTCTCAGCGCAGGAACATGGAGGGCTTATGAAAAAGTGTGGCAAGAATGGTTTGCCTTTATGGAGGAGGTAGGAGGGTCAGAGGACTCTACTGACATACAAACTTGGGTTTTGTGTTTCATTTGTAGGAATTATGAAAAAGGGGTCTCTGGGTCGGGAATAGGAAAGAAGATGGCGGCTTTAGCCTTTTTATTCCAATTAAAAGGACGCAGGGATGTCACAAAATCATTTATGGTTCGCAGGGCTTTGCGGGGGTTATAGAAAAGGTTCTTACAAGAAGGACTCCAGACGCCTAGTGTCATTTGAGGTGCTGGGGACGATTCTGACAAGCCTCCACAAGGTTTGTTCAGAGTATTTTGAACAAGTACTCTTTCGAGCAGCCTTTGTGGTGGCATTTTTTGGAGCATTTAGAATCGGGGAATTGGTCTCGCCATCAAAAAGGGTGGTGGGAGGTCTGAGGTTGGGTGATGTGCAGTTTTCAGATCAGTCAGTTCTGATCTGGATACGGCGATCGAAAACGGACCAGGAAGGAAAAGGGGTCAGAGTGGAGTTGTTCAAGGGGTTAGAACCCCAGTTTTGTCCGGTAACGACCCTGAGGCAGTTCTTGGATGTGCGCCCGACAGGGGAGGGAGCATTTTTTATACATAAGGATGGTTTGTGTTTATCCAGGTTTCAGTTCACAGCAGTGCTGAGGAAGTGTTTAAAAGAAGGAGGGCTTTCCCCGGGAGAATATGCAGGGCATTCTTTCCGTATAGGGGCAGCCACGGAAGCAGCTCGCTGGGGACTTCCAGAAAATGTAATAAAGAAGATAGGCAGATGGGAATCAAACAGATTTCAGATATATGTTCGTCCACAGTTATTGTGAAGTATAGTTGGTTATATAGGTTAAGATTAGTAGACGGTAAAACATGTTGGCATGTCGTTGGTATGTTTCTTTGTTATTTCTTTTCAGATCCCCCCAGATGTCTCATTTGGATTTTGGGACACTCATACGTTTTCTGGGGGGCAAAACGGGCGGACATCAGACCTGAAGGTAGACAGCTACGGCTTAAGAGAGAGGAGGGCACGGTCAGGTGGTTGGGTATACCGGGCATGAGGTGGCAGCAAGTGGTTCCTGAGGTACATAGATTTTCCAGGTTGGACAGGGTCCCTGACATATTGGTTCTTCATGTGGGAGGAAATGACTTGGGTATTAGACCAATGAGGCAGGTCATAAAAGATATGAAATGGGACTTTCTCAGGCTCCGGGCATCCTTTCCAGACATGCTGTTCGTATGGTCCGATATAGTTGCCCGTATGTCTTGGAGGGGGGCACGATCGTGGGAAAAACTCAATAAGACCCGTATAAAAGTCAACAAGGAGGTGGGCAGGTTTGTTGCCAGGAATGGGGGTATTGTGATACGACATTGGGAATTAGAAACCGACACTTGGATGTACCTGAGAGGGGATGGTGTTCACCTTAACCCGGTGGGGATTGATCTTTGGTCCCTGGGTCTGGAGGATGGCATTAGAAGAGCATTTTTAGTGTGGCTGCGGGCACAAGCGTAAGGTGTCACACTTGTGCCGCGGTGGCGCTTGGTCCTTGGCGACAATAGTAAATATATATATGGAGATATATATATATATATATATATATATATATATATATATATTGTTGACAATGAGGATTGAAAACGTTGGGACACATCCCAGGATGGAGTTTTCCGGTTGGTCCAGTCAGTTTTTGGACCAACTGGTAATAAATGGGGGTCTGGGTCAGTTAGTGAGTCCTCGCGGCGAGTTAGCGGCTGGGGACAGATCTAACAAATGGGGCTCAGGCTCAAAAAGTGATTGGGGTCGTCAGGGACCAGCAACAAAAAGGTTACCGAGAGTCAGAGTTAAATATTTTAAATATTTTGAATATTTAAATGTTATAAATATTGAAAATAAAAGTTACAGTTTTTTATTGGTTTTGTTAAATAAAGGCCGATAAGGCCATTTACATCCAATCCAGGTGTCGGTGTCATTATTTAATAATAAAAATGTATGCATGTATTGGTAGGGAAGTAAGGTATCTGGATACCCTATTCAAGACATGTACGGAGCTGTATTGTAAAGGAAGTAGAGTACAGACATGAAAGGGTGCAAGGAACTTAGGGAAGGAAGAAGTAGGATAAGGAGGGGTTTAAGGAAGTTAGGGATATGTTGGGATTGGTGGATCAGTGTAGAAGGGGAGGAGAGTTTTAATCAGTGCTTAAGCCAGGGGGAATTATACAGCAGTCGTGAGTTGGAGAGTCAGGAAGAACGTTCCCGCCCTCCCGCCCTAGCTGAGGGGTTAATATTTTAGGAGAGTGTGGTTGGCGCTTGGTCCTTGGCGACAATAGTAAATATATATATATGGATATATATATTGTATACAATGAGGATTGAAAACGTTGGGACACATCCCAGGATGGAGTTTTCTGGTTGGTAAGGTATCTGGCTACCCTATTCAAGTAGAAACTGCATTAAACATTTTGGTCAAAAAAGGGGAGAGGTGGTTTAGAAATGTTTAACAGAAGTGGGCAGTATACCAATCCAGGCAGGGACTTATTGTTTTTGAGAGGAGAGAGCAGTGGTAAGTTACTCCTCTGTAAAAAGCCTTTCAAGATGGGCATCCGAGGATAAAGTAGTCGGGCAAAAAGGTAAAGTTGTATAGGCTGTCATAGAAAGAATGGAGTAAGCTATTAATTTCTTTAGGAAGATGGGCAAGTTGACCATCCGGGCATTTGAGTTTCGGGATAGAATTAGTAATACTATGCTTGGCATGCAATGCCCTAGCCAACAGCCACCCAGATTTATTAGCCTCTACATGATACATTTTATGCAGCTTAACACTGGCAGCCAAAATTTTCTGGTTCAATAGTTCTAGAAGTCGGAGTCTAGCATCAGAAAGTACCAGCATGGTAGTAGGAGATTGAGTCTGCTTATGGGACGTTTCCAAAGTGGAAATGCGGGTCAACATGTCAGGGATTTGAGCAAGATGGTCCTTCTTAAAGTGGATGTAAACCCTCATATACCCAGTGAAGTGAACAGCCTCAGTTGATAAAAAAGATAAATAAGATGACAGCATCAGCAGTCTTTACTTCATGAGGGATCTGGGACAGGTCCCACCACCAGAACATGTAAACACCTAAAAAAGAAAGAATGCCACAGTGTAATACCGTATTTATCGGCGTATAACACGCACAGGCATATAACACGCACATTAATTTTAAGGGGGAAGTTTCAGGGAAAAAAACTTAAATTTTAAATAAGGAACTTTGAAGCAAAATAAGGGTCATTGCCCATCTGCAGCCTCACCATTGCCATCAATGCAGCAGCCTCACCATTGCCATCAATGCAGCCTGATCGATGCCCATCTGCAGCCTAGAGGGGACAGGGAGAGGGGCAGGATGAGCGCCTACAGATTACATACAGTGAGAATCTCCTATGATAGACAGAACAGGGGTCCAATGGTGGTCAAGGACACGGAGATTCCTATTACAGAAACCGCCAAGTAAACAGGAGATTCTCACTCTATGTAATCTGACGGCACTCATCCCGCCCCCCTCCCCGTCCCCTCCGAGGCAGCTAAAATTGAAGTATTGGCGTATAACACGCACACGCTATTTGCACCCGATTTTCATGGTGAAAAAGTGAGTGTTATATGCCAATAAATACAATATTTAATAAAACTCAAAAATGAAAAGTGTATATATTGCACTCACTTGTAAAATGAATATACAAGCACATATGACAAGTCTCCAGTAGGTGGCAGTATACCAGGTGCTCAGTGGTGTTGGAGCAGACTCCTCTAGGTGGACGCGATACCAGGATGCCCTCAAGCCTGGCGTTTGAGAAAGGGGATGAATGCCCCAAAACATGTTGCCACACTCAGAAACATCATGTATGAGGTCATCACACCCGCAGTGGCCATCTTCGTTTTTACATACTGATGATTCTTTCTGCTATGCTCCTGGTATACTTCCAAGATCCTGGTATCTGACATCACATCCATCTAGAGGGTCTACTTTAACACCATTGACCACCTGGCTTGTTTGGCTTTAGGTAGACAGTCAAGTCTCCCAGTAGCCACAGTGACCCTTAGCACTAGTCCATGCCTGTAGACAGAGGGATTTGGTCAGGACACTGAGCCTACTCCATACACTTCTCCACCCAGACAGTAAGAATTTTCAATAACAGTGCAAAATACTGTATGTCTGCTGTTGGTTGATATGTCATGTTATCTCCCTTGGAGGCAGTTGTATACATCTTGTAGGACTTATATCATTGCCCTGAAATAGATCTACATTGCCCTATAAGGTCACACACCTGGCAATTCTTTATGACTTCTTTATACTTCTTACATTATATGTTTTATATGATTGTTTTAAGCCATAGTGGGTTTGGCGCCTGCATTCAGCGCATCCCTGCTGGTGTATTGGTATTTCCTACAAAAGGTCAATTTAAATAGTATAGTAATAGATCAGGCCACTTTTTAAATCTTGGAGTATATGTATTATATGAATTTGTTTAGGTTAAGTGCAGCATTTTCATGGTTAAAAACTTAGTACAAAGTATTTTTTTAAGCAATTTCTGCACTGGAATCCCCCTTTATACCCTTGTATCCCTTATTCTTACTAACATTTTTCCCAGTTGTAAAAGACAGACTTGTAATCCCTTCTGTCACTAAAGAGTTGGGAATTGATAATGCTCCAAGACAGAAAAACCATCATTCTCGCACTTGATTATTGTATTATGTTCTATGCTACCATCAGAACATTTTTAATTTTCTTACTTAGCATTGCAAGCTCTGATTTACCAAAAATTATATATATATATATATATATATATATATATATATATATATATATATATATATATATATATAAAATTTTTCTACTTTTAAAATATTTATTGGGTAATAAATCATATATTAACAAATGATAACATTTATAAAAAATATAACAGGAAAGTTACATTAGTAAATGAATTATAAAAATAATAAGCTAGTATATTTGTGTAGTGGTGCCCCCGTGGGGTCACTGCGTGTAGTAGTTCCACAAGTCACCCTGCTTGGCTAGGCATTCACTTCAGACACAGTCAATGAACAGTCCTTTAGCTTGTTTTTGTTGTTTTTATTTAGGGGATTAAACTTGGATGGGGAAAAGGGACATGGGATGCCCAAATCATGAATCTAGCTTGTTTGAACAAAGATAGTTGAATCTATATTGACAGTCTCTAGAGCTCCACACTCCTCCAGCACACTACTTGAGATCACTTTGCTTTCTTTACTGTACAATCCTAGATTCCTGTCACCATTAGCACATGGTTTGGCCTCACTCTGAATAAGTCCCAACAGTTCAATAATAGCCATTCGCTGGCAAGGATCTGCAGTACCCTTTGGTGTAGCAACCAAAAAGCGATGAAAAGGACATTTGTGCTAACTGAAACTTGGTGGACTACTGATCCCAGAAAGTCCGGTGCAAATCCTGCAACCCTCTTGGCTGCAGCAACTTGACCTCAACGACACCACAGTCTCTCCCTCTGGCTTCACATCCAATCCTGGCATGTCCCTCCCAGAGCTTTTCACTGTGCTTTCACTCACCGACCCCGGAATGGATCCCTCCTGAATGACTTACCCGGCAGTGCTCCCCACTGTCCTCCTCCTGCTCCCGTTCAGGACACCTCTCAATGACCGTGTAGAGACAGGCTCCCTCCCAGCTCCCGAGCTCCAGACCCAAAGTCATCCCACCCCAGAAAGGGAGCTCCCTCAAGGGCCATGACAGTCTAACACTCCATCACTCAGTTCTTCTGCCCGACAACTCCTCCCACAACAGGCTGACCATGAGTATATGTATATGAGGCCTGCCTCCTGCCAATCCTAGTTGGGGATTGGTCATGGCTCCCAGATACACTCCATGCCACTCCCATCCTCTGCCCTACCTCTTTCCCAGAACCATCTGGAAACAGAGGAGGCACCAGAGAGATGAAGTACGTGTCAGTCACCTGCTGCTACACTAAACCACTCCCCAGCCCCCAGATCAAAAACAAACAGGCCTAGCTCACAGCTAGACCTGCCTAAAATGTACCTGCACTGGTTGTTACAAAAACACACTACTCTAGCAACCTACCTACCTAAGGTAGAGGGTGCTACATTTGACTAATAGAAACCTTCTATTACAAATTTTAAAATTGGTTCTATCTTATAACAAGCAAAGAATAATACCTATTCACCCCTGCGGGGGGGGGGGGGGGCTAACTGTAAATAGATCCATCAGGTGTATCACAATTTGTTCATCTACAATATTCATTTTCAATTGTATAATGTGTAAGTTAATTTCAGTGTCTATATTTTATAATATGCACACAACAAAAAATATTTAGCCCACGGGCTTTTAAAGAGTCACACCTCAATCAAAATATATAAAAAATATGAAATGTATTCACATACATTTAAAAACCACATACAACTTGTTAATGAACATCAATGCATAGATAGTGTATGACATGAAAAAAATTTTGATAGGACCTACAAATGCCATAAAGATATTGCAGACATGTAAACTGATCTCTGGACATTTTTGTCTGTCTTTCCTCCAAGGGTGTGTGGTGTTTTTCTGCCCTTGCTGGATCCAACATCAATCGCCAGGGCTCCTGTTTGTAAACACACCACTTTTTTGTCATCTCCCCGCCACTTCACAGCTCCCAGGGGAAGAATAGTGGACCTCTTGGCAGGCTCTATTGATTTTTCTTTTTCCCTTTTGGGGTACTTTATACATGGCTACATATGAGTTTTTTCATATACTTTGCAGTCCGACCACCATGGCGTGAGATGGCAAGCATCTTACAATTAACCATACTCCCCTGTGCCTCTCCTGAAGAAGCGAGAGTTGTCTCGCGAAACGCGTCAAGATTAGTTGCACAGCTGCTCCAGATTGATGGTTGTATCTTTATGGCAATTTAGGTCCCATAAAAAAGTTTTTTTTAATGTGATACACCATTTATGCATGTCCATCAACAATCCAATAGAAAAGACAAAAAAAAATAAAAAATTGCATAAGCAAAAAAGGTTTGAATTACCTATAAAATGGGCATATAGTCAAAATACAATATACCCAAATGTACATTGGTATGGAAATGAGCTGCCCTGTGAATAATAATTGGCTAGCATATAAACATACTGACAATGACGCCTGACATGATTCGGACCATGTAGTCCTTCAGAGGCTTAAGTCATATTGGGTCATGGATATTCTATAATATAAATGTGATATATTAGTAACATAATAAGGAGTGTATCAATCTATCCAAAAAGTTAAAAATGCAAAAGGTAGGGTGAGGGAGGAGGTGGTGGAGAAGGAGCAGGGTGACAGCCACTGTCCCACTACAAGGACCCAAGGTATCAAAGCATAGCCCCTGCCAATTTCTGGCCAGCGATCGATAGATCAAAATGGATAACACCGTAAAGTGTCAGATGTATTGTCTGTATATATGGGAAAAAGAGAAACATGTGAAGGGAAGAGTGAGTTAGACTATACAGAAAGTTATACTTAAATAAATCTAATGTCAAATGAGTAAATTCTGTGCAGTGATAAGAACATGAGTATATACTCAAATGGTCCCAAACTGCTGCACCATAGACAAAAAGGGTAAAGAAAGACATGAGACAGAGCAAGTTATCTGAAGTATAAAGTCATTTCAAATACCTCTGCTGCATTTGTAAGTAGTACATCCACCTCCCGCCGCCACGGCATAACAGAGTATCTTGGGTGTGGGGTAGTATACTCACCAATCGTGTTTAACGCGATAGGCAACAGCTGGTCAGAGTGATGCCTGCGATGCTCATCCAATGGCAATTGCGATCAGTCACTGGGTCCCTCGAGGAGCAGAGTCACACCCCGCATCACCGTGCCATCGACGAGCAAAGGGCCCGCCCGTCTGCATCTCACCATGGAGCGCAAACAGGAAGGAGCTTGCATAGCAAAGCTCCAAAAGGCTGCAGAACTGCCACACTGCCCTCCCCTGCCAGAGATAGAACTAGAAGCCCTCGAAAGTCTGTGTGGATTGATTGGAATCCCGGGGCAATGCTGAACTTAAAGTCATAGGCCATCACTGCCCATCTCACGGACTTGTGCACCAACAACCCTCAGTCTCTGGTAGTACCTTTTCCTTGGTCTTTCACTCACGTGATCGATAGTCCATGTGCCACTCAAACGATCAATCGCCCAGTTTCCTTCCGCTTTGTTGCTACTTCATCTGCAATGTTTCTCAGTTTCCTTCATCTCTTTGTGGCCCGTTCCCCTCCCCGCAGGAGCGGCCTACGACATCCACGACTAAACACGGCAAGATGTCGTCTGTTCCTCCATGAGGACCGGATCTCCACCCTTCTTGCTAAGGTGAAGCTCCATTGGCTCCCCAGAGGGGAAAACCTCCAACTTCCCCCAGGGAACCAGGCTGGCTCTCGCTCCTCAGAGCTGGACTGGACTAGAACTCCCGGGCACCATGTGACCCCCCTTTTTATATGAGAGTCCCGGGATTACCAAGCAAATTAATAATTGGCTGAGACCAACACATAAACACCTGTCACTCAAATATAAAAATCAAACAATACAGGCCTGCTGCAAATAGCATCAGCCTGTCTAAATTTACCGGTCATAGAAAGCTAACAAGAAAGGTCACCTACCAGGGGCGTAACTAGAAATAGCAGGGCCCCATAGCAAAATGTTGTATGGGGCCCCCCTGCAAACAGCCCCCCCACAGCTGTCCTAGTGTCAATGCAGCGTGACCTGTGCCACATACAGCGTGACCTGTGCCCAATGCAGCATGACCTGTGCCAAATGCAGCATGACCTGTGCCCAATACAGCGTGACCTGTGCCCAATACAGCGTGACCTGTGCCCAATACAGCCTGGTCTGCCTGTGCCCCATACAGCCCCACCAAGGAAGAAAGAGCATCTCATTACATCAAGGGGAACTGGGAAATAGGGAATAAACATTAAACAGGGTTAACATACCTGTCACAGTATACAATAACATTCAAAAGGAAATATTTACATGGCCTAACTGTAGATCCCTACATTTAACACTCTATACAAGTGGAACCAAAGCACTGCCCCCGTGGGAGGAATACTCTGATTACCACAGACCTTCTTCTGTGGAATGGACAGCCGTCACATCTCCAATATACCTAAAGGAAAACCACACAATAATTTCTAACTACTACACAAACATTACCACGCAGAGGGGGTTATAATCCTCTACCGGGTAATTTAAACAATATACATTTCTTTATGGCATGTATGTTCCCATTGAGATAATTGCTCCCTCAAAAGGAGTCCAACAGTACTCCTGCAAAGCGCATCCCAATAGACATGCTCGGCAGATAAATCCGTTTGCCCATTGGCAAAATAAACTTTCTGTTTGGCTCTCAAACAAGAGTCCTTGAAGAAGTACTTGTGCTACAAAGAGATTCAAGCAGAGACAGCACACCCTAGTGTCCTTAACTTTGTCCTTGTTAGGCACCATGAATGCGAGTCTCCTGCTTAACAGTTCAATTGGGGAAAATCCACCCTAACCCATCTGCCATCCTGCAGTCAATCTGGTTAAAAGACATATACTTGTGAATACAATCCTTCTACAAATATCTTGGGTCAGGCAACCTCTTGCGACTATCTCCCGGTCCTCTCACCGAGATAGAGTAACTGCGGGTATTTTGTCCAGCTTTTACCACCAACACTCTGTCTTTGTGGATTGCTCTTCCAAGCTTCTACACTCGATGAATGTCTTTGAACCGAACCCAAACCTCACTGTCGAATGTCCTTTTTGGCTTGGGAACATGAAGGTAGTCCCACACAAGTTCATCCTCCCATGATTCCCGGGAACTTTCCACAATGTCCATAACTTGTTCTGGGACATGTGGAAAATCAAAACCCCATTCTTGCGCCACCTTTCGCTGCACCTCTCTCTGAAATCTAGAGAGTCTAGGCAAGTCTTTAGCCTTTCCTCGGCCAGGCAGGACACATGCGTCAGTAGCTCTACTGACCCATTTCTAAAATGTAGCTGGCCTGCTAGGAACAATGGTACTTGTCACATTAAAATGGAGGTGTTGAAACTTTAACTGAACCAGACACTCCTGTGGAAGCCTCCACTGAAGTCAAACTCTCAATAAAACATTCCTCGTCACTTGAATCAAACTCTTCAGGGGATGACCATTCAAATAGATCGCTCATTGATCCATATTTCTGCAAGATCTGTGGTGATCCCCAATCTACAACCCGATCTTCGCTTAACCTGTCCGGCTCACCCTCCTGTGGTTTAGGCTCCTTCCGGACAGGTAAATCAAAGGGCTCACTGTTAACTGGCTCCTCAGAGGTTCCCTCCGAAGACTGGGCAACAACTTCAACAGTCCCCGAATCCCCAACCAAGTCACAGGCTTTGTCAGTAGATCCTACCTGATCTCCTGATGGCTCTGATTCAGCCGAATCAGACGGGAGTTCCTCTACTGCTGCTGCAGATGACACACGACCCTCTCTGGCCTTCTGAATCACCCATTCCCGCGGCAGACAAAGTCCCGTTTTTTTCTTTAACAAAATAGTACTTGACCTCCTGTTGGATGGGTCCCAATCTTGTCAACTGGATCCCGCAATGTCCGCACTGAGCCCAGGTGATGACTCCAACCGTAGGCCTCCAACATCCAGGACACAGCATACAAAGTTTCTCTACTCCGTCAATTACTCGCAACGCCAATCCTCCGGTTAGCTCCAACTGAACACCGGTGTCAACCAGAACCCGGTCCTGCACATCAGACAGCAGCTGTACAGCAAATACGTGTCCTCAACACTTTCAGCCATCTTGCTCTGGCACGCGGCACGCTGAAACACAAACTTTTTCCTCTGGGGTGTGGCTTCACCCCCCACTTGTTGGTTCAGCGCACAAGGAACTGTAGTGGTATATTTTCAAAGTCCTCCCCAGCGACCCCTGGTGGCAGGTACTGTTATACTGCAGGCTATCTTGGCAACAATCACTGAAATGCAGTTGCTATGGGAGATGGTCAGCTGCAAACAGATATCCCGGACGATGCCCCCACATGTAGCGCTTACCCCTGAAGGAGCAGCTGAATATTTGTTATATCCGTAATCCGTAATTCACGTTTACTACTCAACCCTCGCAGCCCATAGATTTAAAAGTCACAGTCCCTAGTGCTTTTTCTTAATGCTTTATTCATCAACACAAACTGGGATGGGAGAAGGACTTTCTTTGAGATGCTCTTCTGTTACATTGTCATCTTTCCATGAATCACACAAGAGAATCTGAGTACAATTGCGGACAATCAAGAAATCATTTCTCAATGATTTCTTCAATCAGGGACGATGGAAGTAGATTTGATAGAGAATGAGTTGATAAAGAGTCACTCTGAATAACTTCTTCATCGGGATAACTTTAAAAGAACGATCCCTATCTCTACATGTGTGCTTGCAGCTTCACCGCTACCTTTTTACCACTACTTCCCACCGACATGATACTTCCAGATTAAGCTAAAGGAGAGCAAATCTGAATAATTCCTCCCACTTGACTGGAATCCTGGGGCAATGCTGAACTCAAAGTCATAGGCCATCACTGCCCATCTCACTGACTTGTGCACCAACAACCCTCAGTCTCTGATAGTACCTTTCCCTTGGGCTTTCACTCACGTGATTGATAGTCCATGTGCCACTCAAATGATCAATCGCCCAGTTTCCTTCCACTTTGTTGCTACTTCATCCGCAATGTTTCTCAGTTTCCTTTATCTCTTTGTGGCCCGTTCCCCTCCCCGCAGGGGCGGCCTACGACATCAACTACTACACGCGGCAAGATGTCGTCGGTTCCTCCATGAGGACCGGATCTCCACCCTTCTCACTGGGGTGAAGCTCCGTTGGCTCCCCGGAGGGGAAAACCTCCAACTTCCCCTCCGGGAACCAGGCTGGCTCTCTTGCTCCTCAGAGCTGGACTGGACTCGAACTCCCGGGCACCATGTGACCCCCCTTTTTATATGAGAGTCCCGGGATTACCAAGCAAATTATTGATTGGCTGAGACCAACACAAACACCTGTCACTCAAATATAGAAATCAAACAATACAGGCCTGCTGCAAATAGCATTAGCCTGTCTAAATTTACCTGTCATAGAAAGCTAACAAGAAAGGTCACCTACCTAAAAGTAGGTGCCCGCTACATATGAATTTTTACTTTTGATAGATTGATGCACTCATTATGTTACGAATATATCACATTTATATTATAGAATATCCATGACCCAATAAGACTTAATCCTCTGAAGAAGGACTACATGGTCCAAAACATGTCAGGCATCATTGTCAGAATTTTTACATGCTAGCCCATTATTGTTCACATGCTAGCCTATTATTGTTCACATGGCAGCTCACTTCCCTACCGATGTACATTTGGGTATATTGTATTTTGACTATATTATCATTTTATATGAAATTCAAACTTTTTTGCTTATGCAATTTTACTGTATGTTTACCAATAAAATGTATAATTTTTTACTATATTACCTGGTCTGCCTTCAAAATCCAGAGGGGTTATACTGTGCTTTGAGCACTAGGTCCTTTATTTTTCTTTTCTATTGGATTAGACAGACCAGGCATTCATGCACATCACCAATTTCAGTTTTCTCCATTTGTTTCACAGGGTTTACCACCCCAAAGTCCCCTCAATTTGAGGCATTGGTGGTGTGTATATACATCCAAATTATATCTATTTTTTGTATAATTTGCATGTCTTACTGTCCAGCTTTAGAAATTGTAGGTGCTTTATGATAGGAAAATGGTTGTCAACACAAATGCTATCAACACGGGGGTCTTTAAAGGCACATGCCTTGTATGACCAACTGGAGAAACAACTAAAAGATCACTTTGACAAATACAACAAGAAGATACTAATCAAAAAAGATAAAAAAATTTTGGGGAAAAAAGGCTTTTCATGAAGAGCGTGCATACAGATGGCCTGATGGCCACAAATCATCTAACAGAAATAATACCTATTCCACATCACATCAACATCCCAACAATAGCTAAGTAGTCTAAATCCTCCTCAATGTCATCCATTGTCTCCCAATCTGTGCCATCACAGACCAATGGGAAGAGACGACAGAAACGTCGTTGTCATGGTAACATCTCCAATGATGATGTTTCTGATATGGAAGACTCGCCCTCTCCACACACTAGGGGATACCTTAGTGTTTCACATAAAAATCAAATACCACAGTTTAATGTGGGAACTTCACTACAATCCAGCACTCCTATATCTAATTCACAAACAGGCACATCCCGACAGGGAGATTTTTTAGACAGATTGTGGGCACAAACACAAAAGCACCAAGAAAATATCAAGAACCACACTCACAAATCTCACAAAAGTCATCCACCCAATCATCAATCTTTCCAGTCACTCACTGACAGAGGATAAATTCCGAGTCCTTGAAAAAGGACTCACTTTCTGTCCGGTCATGCAGATCGACAAATTTAAAGTCATTAAAATATACACTTATTTGTGCGTAATTTAGAAAGCCTTTATGCCAAAAAACAGAACGACCTAGGTCCCACTCACACAAAATCAGGTTTAGAGGCCATTGACAATCTCACGGCATTGTTGGAGGAAAACGAACCAGAGGATTTAATTGACTCTGTTGACCTGGAAACTATTTTAGCGGAGGTGGATGGTGTTACAGAACCTCCACCACTCAAACTAAATATAAATCGGCCTAAAAAAAAATAAAATAAAAAAAACAAGCTTTTTTTTTTTTTTTTCCAAAAAAAAATTTTTTATTGAGAAAGAAAGAAGTACAAGAATTGTGGCAAGCATAGCTTAATTACATCAAGGTTACAGTAATGGTGCATAACATCAGATATAGACCAGTATGTACAGCACTGGTCTTTCTCCTTGTTCCCAGACAGGGGGCATAGAGATGGAGGGGAATGGGAAAAGGAGGGGGGGGGGAGTGTAAAGATGAGGGGAGGGGATAGGTAGGCAGAGGGCTGTTAGGCAAAGTTTTAGAAAAACAAAAAGGTAGAAAGCTTATCCATGACTATGTCTAGATGCAGATGGCTCAGTTCGTTCCAGGAAAAGGGCGGCCTTATGAGTTCTCTCCTGAGGGGAGAGATTTATTGTAAGGGATAGTACTGATTGTTTAGTCATGGGCAAGGCAAGGCTCTATAATCAGACAGCCAGGATTGCCAGTGGTGATAGAATTTTTCCAATGTGAGCTATGCCTTTGCAAACAGGAATTCCATTGATAAGTGGTCATTTAGGATATCAATGGTGTCACAGAGAGGGTGCACAGGGCTGTTTCCATAAGCGGACAATATATAGATGGGCCGCAATGAGTATGTGAGTGATGATAGGATGGAATTTCGGGGGCAAATCTGAAAGGCCTAGGCCGAAGAGAGCCATCTGCGGGGTCACTTCAACAGGTAGGTTAGTAACTTCTTGAATAAGGGTGGAGATGTCCGTCCAGAAAATAGCTATGGACGGGCATTCCCACCAAATATGAAAAATATGTCCATCTATGTCGCAATTTCTCCAGCATTTGCTGGTGTGAGACGGGGAGATTCGAGCCAATTTCCCCTGGGTGTAATACCATTTATAGAGTATTTTCATTACAGTTTCCCAATGAGATGTTCCCAAATGATGTTTTTGTAGAAGGTGGTAGGTAAGTAAACAGCTCGGTACCAATGATAAAGGGAGATTTGAGTTTGCAGTTTGGTTTCCCAGAAAGCTATAGCTGGTGGACTTTCTTCTTGAGCAGGTTTTATTAGCAGTCCATAGAGATAAGAAATGCCATGGATTTTGTTGTTGGTTGGATTGAAAAACTGTATAAGGTCCTTGGTCTAGGTGTTATGCGAGGTTGGGATGGAGGAGAGAATATGCCATATTCTCAAATACATATAAAAGTCCTTGTTGGGTATGGAGTATTGGTCTGAGAGTTGATGGAAAGATAGAAGTTGGCTGTGTTGGAATATGTCTCCTCGGGGCAGGAGGCGGAGCCTAGCGGAGCAGACATGCATTGTTAGAGCTCCACACCGCTGAGGAGAGAAGAGAAGGACAAAGCGGAGCCTGCAGGCTCAAAAGGTATCCATTTGAACCTTTTTGCCCCAGGGAACAAACTGTGAAAGTTTGGGCAGAAAATATGGTACTGGGAGGAAACCGTGGCAGAAATAAAAATCACCTCACAAAGAGCTCACAGGCACTCACTGCAGCTGAAGCAGCTCCAGTCACCTCACAAGATACAGCATCAGGGCGCTCTCACAGACAGAAAATGTCACAGCAAGACTCTACATTTGAGTCAGATACAGAACAAATCCTCTCACAAACTTCTCCACAAGCCTCCTCAGTATCCCCAGTAATATTATTACAATTTGAAAAGATGCTTCATAAGGCTTTAAAACAAACCTCAGACCAAATAACAAAAAGCCTAACGAAAGAAATAAGAGAGCTGGGAAACCGCACCGCAGCCTTAGAAATAAAAATGGATGAAATTGAAATTACAACCCAAGAAAATATAACAGAATTGGAACAATTAAAAAAAGAGAATTTAATACTTCAAACTAAGCTCGAAGAGTACGAAAATAGAGCCAGACGTTCAAACTTGCGCATAAGGGGAATACCTGAATCTGTGACAGACCTGCAATCTACTATTACTGCTCTATTACAAGAACTAAAGCCAGATATCCCTATTGAACGTTTAGAACTGGACAGAGTACACAGAGCCCTCACAGCCAAAAAGAAAGATGGACCCCCACGTGATATAATCACAAAATTTAATTATTACAGAACGAAAGAACAAATACTAATTGCTGCAAGAGAAAAAAAAGGAACTTAATTTTCAAGGACACAATTATCAAATTTTTGCTGACCTATCCCAACTTACTATTACTAAAAGACGATCCATGAAACCCCAACTAATGGAACTGCAACGCCACAACATTATGTATCAATGGGGCTTCCCCTTTTCAGTCAGATTTAACTACCAAGGTACAATTTACAGAAGCAGATCAGCAGATGAACTACAACAAACCCTTTTAAAATTAAATCTGACAGAACTCACAAGCAGCAACACTCCCACACGCAGAAGAATGGCATCATCTTCACCTTCAGGCAGCACCCAGAAAATTTCAGAACAAAATGGGAATCATCATTCTCACAAAAGAGGCCGTTATGCCACATCATCCATGGACCAAGAAGATTCAATGGACTGACATCCTAATTCCTGATATCTCTTCATTTATTATACTAAGAGATGGTTCTCTATAAAAAACCTATATTTATAACTGAATGTAACTGCATTCTGATAGTCACACACTGTGTGGGATCATGTTACATTCCAGTTATATTTCTTATTACTTCTGATTCATATAGCCTTAGAATATATAAGTGAAATAAGGAAATTCTTGTTCAGTTATATATTATCAGGTAATAACAATAGATTTATTACTTTTTAGGACAAATATGTTCGATAATCCAGAAGTAATGGAAGCTTTTTCTTTCTTTTCTTAAAACAAATATATTATTACCTAACTAGTTCCTAGAATTATGTTTTTGTTTATTCTAATCTGAAGCAATACAACCTCAATTTTATGAGTTAACATATCTAAACAGTTACATATGAATAAAATATGTAATTGTTTACTCTAAAAGGGTTAAAATCCCAAAATAATTCAAACTATCTTCATCAATACCAAAGTTATTAACAGTACCTTTCTAACTGAATTATTTAGCCTAGGGCAAGACTAACCATATACAACCACCCTGGAATAAATAATTTCAACAAAAACTATATTCTGCACTCCAATTAATGAAACATCATTTTGATGTCTTTTGACATAGCACTTCTCTCCTGTAAGCGGAAGATCCGTGTACCCCCATTAGCCCTCCTCATTCTCCCAACCATATTATGTGGGAGTGTGATGAAGGCACTTATTCCCCTGAGAGAGATATTTATTCTCTCACGGGTAAATTTTGATTACTTGCAAAAAATAATTTATACAATGTATCATCTAATCTCATATGTTTTTTGTTTACTCTTTACTCCAGAATTCACTGGTTTCTTTTCTATCTATTCATCTCTTCAGTCCACACAGGTAGATCTGCGCAGTCAGCTCTGCATAACAAAAAGTAAGTCAAAACTATTTGATCTGTTGCCATGGCACCACTGAATATACTTTCCCTGAATGTTCAGGGAATAAATGTCCCTCAAAAAAGGACCAAAGCCTTCCGTACTTTCCATAACAAGAAGGCTCACATAGTATGCCTCCAAGAAACACACTTCACCAAAGATTCTACTCCAAAATATATTTCTCCTTTTTATCAACAAATTTACACGGCTTCTGCCTGTACCAAGCAAAGGGGAACTCTAATTGCATTTCACCGATCCACACCATTCACCTTATCATCAGAAATTAAAGACCCAGAAGGTAGATACCTGATACTCATGGGTTATATAATGGATACAGCAATCACGGTGATTTCCTACTACGCTCATAACAAACAACCTACACCATTCCTCTCACATATATTACAAGTGATTAATACACACAAAATAGGAACAGTGATAATGTGTGGGGATTCGAACCAGGTCCTCCTCCCATTTCTAGATAAATCACCTTTTACACCATCCAAAATAACCTCTAGATTACCTTTTTCTCAACTTCTTTCCAAATACAATCTGGTAGATTCATGGAGAGAAAGTAACCCAATGAAAAAGAAATTGACTTATTTCTCGCACCCTCATCAAACCTTCACCAGAATAGATCATATTTTTCTAACAATAGGAATGATACCAGAAATTATTGCATCAGATATAATTCCGATTCCGTGGTCTGACCATAATGCAGTATACACTACTATAGCCTCAGCCATACCAAAAGCGCATGACCCAACGTGGTACTTACCGGACATAATGCTCAAACACCCACTACATCAGATGGCCATTGAACAAGCTTTAAAGGAATACATATCAATTAATAATACAACAGACATCTCCCCAATAGCACTGTGGGAAGCTCATAAGCCTGTCTTGCGTGGTACAATACAAAGACAAATGGCACTATTTAAACGGGAACGCAAAAATCTAGCAAAAAAACTAGAACTCAATTTTAATGCAGCCTACATATCATTCCAAGATAATCCATCTCAGAGTACAAAATCTCATCTGGAAAAATCTAGATTGGAATACGATCTATTTCTCACTGAGTCAGTTGATAAATCCCTCAAACGCTCCAAACACAATTTCTACATGAATACAAACAAACCAGGTACATATTTGGCTCGGGCATTAAATTCAACTAACAAATCTTTCAAACCAATACGTTTGAAATTATCAAAAAATGTTTACACTTGTAATCCAGTTAAAATAGTCCATACATTTCACTCACATCTCGCAACTTTATACAAGACAAACAATGAATTTAATCCTACAGAGGCTGAATCCTTCTTCTCAAAAATAACCTTACCTGAGTTATCTCAGAATCAAAAAAGCAGTTTGGATGAGCCTATAACTATAGATGAAGTTGCTAACGCCATAAAAGACCTAAAACTTAACAAAAGACCAGGCCCAGACGGCTACTCGGCTTTATACTATAAAACATTCTCAGAAATACTCTCTCCCATTCTCACTGAAACTTTTAACAAACTTCTAGATGGACATTCTTTTCAGCAAGAAACACTAATGGCAATTGTTTGTATGATCCCAAAACCCCTTTCTGATGATACTTCCTGTGTGAATTATCGGCCTCTCTGTTAAACCTCGATATTAAATTATTAGTAAAAATAATAGCAAAACGCCTCAATAGCATTATAGGAAAATTAATACATAGAGATCAAGTAGGCTTCATGCCAAATAGACAGGCAGGCGATAATATACGCAGGGCAGTGTTATTGGCACATATTGCTAAAAAACGGAAAATCCCTTTATGTTTTCTATCTCTCGATATTAAGAGGGCATTTGACACAGTATCCTGGCAATATATGCAATATTCATTACAAAAATGGGGTTTTGGACCCCACTTTTTAACATGGATCAAAGCATTATATAATAAACCCAAAGCCTATATAAAATATGCTGGATACAAATCTGAAGCCTTTAATATCGAAAGAGGTACCCGACAGGGTTGCCCATTATCTCCCTTATTATTTGCCCTTATACTCGAACCCATGGCCCAATACATCAGAACAAACCAAACTATAACTGGCATTGAAGTAGGAGGTATTACACACAAATTATGTATATTTGCAGACGATATATTACTTTTTCTATCATCACCACAGGTCTCTGGTCCTAACTTAATACCAGCTCTTGATGGATTTGCAGCCCTATCCGGCCTTATGATTAATCCTAAGAAATGCCTAGTGCTTAATATTTCACTCACAAACATGGAATTGATCCCGGCTAGGGCTGCACTCCCATTCACATGGGCAGAAAAATCAATCCCATATCTTGGAATTCATTTAACAGCATCTCATTCTGACTTATTCTCAACCAATTATCCTCCTGTATTAAGACAGATCACAAATCTAATAAAACAATGGTCGCAACTTCCTTTATCCTGGATAGGGAAGATTAATGCAATCAAAACGACTATTCTACCCAAATTGCTTTATCTATTCAGAGTCCTCCCTATTCCAATTCCTTCCTATTTTTTGAGAATAGTACAAAAAAGAGCAACTTCGTTTATATGGGGCTCTTCGAAACCACGTATACCTATACACACACTACATCTTCCCAAAAATAAAGGAGGCCTGGGATACCCTAATTTTACTAACTACTACAGAGCAGCACATTTGGCCAGTCTGTCCAAATACCATGCAAAACAGGAAATCCCATTATGGGTATTTATAGAGGCTTCAGAAAATGACCCTCTATTAATATCAAATTTATTATGGCTTGATCCTAAAGACCGCTTTAAAATTCATAATCCCATAACCAAACACTTCTTATCTCTCTGGGATAAACTAAAAACCAAATATCAGTTACAATCTCCACACAATCCTCTCCTTTCTTTTATCAGAAATCCGGCCTTTTATCCGGCATGGATCTACCCAAATTCTTTTAAAGCTTGGACACCATCAGGCATTCAGACACTAAATGACTTCATAGCATCTAAATCATTCCTTTCATTCCCATCGCTTAGAGAAAAATATGATCTACCAAACTCTGAGATATTTAGATATCTCCAAATCAAAAATTTCTATACACCATTCCTAAAGGGGGATACACCATTATCCCAATTATCCATTTTTGAATCAATCTGTACAAAAGATCCATTTGCTAAAGGTACAATTTCATCACTTTATAATCAATTATATGGAGTAGCAAATCTTAATAGACCCTCTTACGTTCAGAGGTGGGAAGAGGACCTGGGACGAACTTTAGAAGACACGGACTGGTCTAACATATGGCTCACATCTAAGTCATCTTCACCCAACATCATAGCACTGGAGACAAATTATAAAGTCCTAACTCGCTGGTACCTTGTACCCGCTAGAGTGGCAAAATATTCACCTAATACCTCAGCTCTTTGTTTTCGAGGATGCCCAGAAATAGGCACATATTTACACATATGGTGGACGTGCCCTGTAATCCAAACCTTCTGGAAGGAAGTCTTCGTGATTGCATCTAAAATATTTTAAAAAATAATACAACCAGATCCATATTTAACTTTACTTAATCTAAAACCGGAATGGTTAACACTCTTTCAATTCAAACTTATGATCCAACTAATAACGGCTGCAAAACAAACAGTGGCCAAGGCATGGAAATCTCCTACATTGGTACTAGCAGAAACAATTCACAGAATGAATAATACAATGTCCCATGCTAAGATGGTAGCCATCGATCAAAATCAAATTCCAAAATTTGAAAAACTTTGGCATCCTTGGATAAAACAACGGTTCCTGTCAAACTTCAATGACTCTGTCCTGTTGCCATGGTAACTGATTAAATGACTTAGAGACACCCATTTTAAGGCTTCAAAGAGAACTAAAAAGAATAATAAACTGACGAGCGGGACAACCTTGTGGACCATACCTCTACCTTTCAACCCTTTTTCTTCTTTCTCTTTCCTTTTCTCCACCTTACGATTAAAGCTCACTATCAGAATTTATTTGACCTATATGCACTCTACTTGTAAACAATATGTATAGTAGGTATAAATCATTTAAATACGTACAAAAGTAACTAAGGAAATGATATATATCTTTAATTTAGGTTTACGTGAACCCAATGTTTAATATTTGAAATTTCATGATATTTACCTATATAAACCCTACTGTAAAACAATGAGCTTACTTTATAGATCCTTGTAAACTTACTTTATGTATCTTTATAACATTGTATACTCAATAAACTTCTTTTGACAAGGAATATGTCTCCTATCCTGTGGAGGCCTTGTGAGGACCATCTTTGTAGTGGCAAGTCCGGAGAGAGGAGCGATATAGCTACTAGTGGGAGTCGATAAAGAGCTTGGATATGTATGCCATTTGAGATTTGTAGGATTGATTTCCAAGTGGCTATAGTTGCATTGACTGTTGGAAGGAATGAGTGTGGAGGGTGGTGTCCCATCCAAATGGCTGGTAAGAGGTGCGACGGGGTATGGGCAAGATTTGTGGCTTCAAAGTCCAGGGTTGTAGTGAGGACATGTCCCACCATTTTTTGGTTTGGTCCAGTATTATAGCTTTATAATATAATCTGAGGTTAGGGACTCCGAGTCCAGCATATTTCATAGGTGTATTGAGCAGGGAAGCTTTAATGCGTGGTTTACGAGCTGCCCATAAGAATTTATTGAAGATCCCTTGGAGGAAGGCTATATCAATATGTAATATTGGTACTGGCAGAGTCCTGAAGAGATATAGGACATGTGGTAAGAGGAACATTTTGGACAGGGCTATTCGACCTGCCCAGGAGGCATTCGTGGAGAGGAGTGATTTGACAATATCCTGTAATTTCTGACTTAGCAGAGAGATGTTAGTGCGCAGAAGTAGGTTAGAGGGGGAGGTCAGCTGAATACCCAAGTAGGTCATGGATGAGTTGGAGGCCCAGGAAAAAGGAGATGATGAGGTAATACTTGTTCTGAGTTGTGGGGCTAGGGATACCCCTAGCATAGCTGATTTAGAGTGATTTAGTTTGTACATGGATACCTGACTGAATCGTTGTAAGAGGTCGCAGAGCGGGGGTAGAGAGTGTAGGGGGATCGGTGAGCCATATGATGATATCGTCGGCATAGAGGCCGCTCTTATGGGCAATGTGGTTGACCGTGAGACCACCTATATCCGTTTGGGCTCCAATTGCTTGTGCTAGCGGTTCAATCACTACTGCAAAAATTAGTGTTGACAAGGGGCAGCCCTGACGAGTCCCGTTGGTGATAGGGAAAGGGGAGGATAACATGCCCGATGTTAGGACTTTTGCATTTGGAGCAGAGTAGAGACCTAGGATGGCTTGTCTAAATGGGCCATGTATGCCAAACTTCTGTAGGACTAAATCTAGGTATAGCCAAATGACCCTATCAAATGCCTTCTCTGCGTCCAAAGAGATCAGCAGAGAAGGCATCAGTGGATCATATCAATGAAACTACGAGTGCCATCTGAGGCCTGCCTGGAGGGGATGAAACCTACTTGGTCCGGGTGTACTAGAGTGGGCATATATGTCACTAAGCGGGTGGCTAATAATTTTGAATAGAGTTTGAGGTCGGTGTTGAGTAGAGAAATGGATCGATAATTGGCTGCGTCATGGGGAGATTTGCCTTGTTTGTGTATGGTAGTTATCACTGCTTCAAGGGATTCTGGTGGAATCTCTCCAGTGGTTAAAAATCTGTTAAAGGTATTGCATAAGTGGGGTATGATTTGGTCTGTATATGTCTTGTAGTATTCATTTATGTACCCATCCGGTCCTGGGGCTTTGTGTAGAGGGGTTTTTTTTATAGCTTTGAGGATCTCTTGGTGGGAGAATGGCTGGGCTAGTGAGTTGAGCTGTTTTGGAGTTATCGAAGGGTGTTGGAGAGGAGTAAGTTAGTCCTGTATTAGTTGTGGGGTGGGGTGGGGCTCCGATGTAGAGAGTGAGAGGTTGTATAGTTTTGAATAAAAGGCGCTAAATTCGTTCGCTACGTCTTTTGGGTTTGTGACCCTCTTGGTTTAGGAGGAATGGGATTCTAGTTTGTGCTGCTCTCCGTTTGTATTGCTGGGCTAGATGCTTCCTGGCTTTATTGCCCTGGGAGTACCAAGAGAGGCGGAGGCGTTTGAGATAAAAATCGTGACCTTTTTGGAGGAAAGAGCTAAAATCATTTCTTAGTTTACTGAGCTCTTTTGCATAAGCTAAGGTGGGATAATGTTTATTTAGGGATTCAATTGTCTGGATACACTGGAGGAAGGAGTTTATTGTGAGAGTTTTCTTTTTCTTTTCCTGGGCACCCAACTGTAGGTAAATTCCCAGTATGACAGACTTGTGTGCATTCCAGAGTGTAGTTGGGTTAGAAACAGAGCCAGTGTTGGTGTCAAAGAAAGAAGAGATCTCGGATCGAATCTGCTCTTGGGCCTTCGGTACACTAAGGAGTGTAGCATTTAAATGCCATAAGGCGTGTCTGGTGGTAGGGGGGGAAGAATGATATGGTAATAGATACTGGGGCGTGATCCAACCATGTAATAAGGTCAATCTTGGATTCAGTGATTTTTTGGAGTAGTGTCTTGGAGGTTAAGAACAGGTCGATCAGAGTATGATTTTTGGACATTCAAATAGAAGGAGTAATCCCTCTCTGTACCGTGTTGACATCTCCATGGATCATGAAGATCTTCCAGGGATACTATTGAGGATAGAGCCGTGGACTTCCTGCGATTTTGGTTGGATGAATCCATCTGGTTGTCTATAACATCATTAACATCGCCACAGATTATGATTTGATCTTTAGGATAATGTTGGATCTTATGCATAATGGATTTGTAGAACAATTTCTGACGGACATTGGGGGCGTAAATATTTACTATAACAAAAGGTTGGTTGTTGAAGGTGGCTGACAGGATTAGGTATCTGCCTGAGGGGTCTGGGTCAAGGTGGGTGAGATTAAAGGAGACGGAGGAATGTACTGCGATCATCACTCCCCTTGTTTTCGTCAGTGCAAGCCCGAAAATAGTGGGGGAATAATTTGTGGGAGCATTGTGGGGAGTTGTGTTCAGAAAAGTGCGTTTCCTGAACGCATAATATGTTTACTTTTTGTGATAATCGCTTCTCGCCAAAGAAGTGAACGTTTAAAGGGGCTGTTGAGGCCTTTAGCATTTAAGGAGACAATTATGAGTGTCATTGCCTCAAATGGAGAGAGTCTGGGAGTAGTTGGTGTAACGGTACCGAGAAGGATAGACTCTGATTGTAAAAGAGGAAAGAAGAGGAGGGAGGGAATAAAGGAGCACTAGTGTAGCAGAGGTAGTACTATACACAGTGGTATGTGTGGGCAGATCAGGATTCGTTATATCAGACGGTGTCTGATCTGGACACACAATGGTAAAACAAGTCAAATACTTGGCTAAGATAATAAAAGAAGTTATATATCAATGTGAAATTAACACTTCTAAACATAGTAGTTTAAACCAGGGGATGTGCTTAGCACATCAAGAACAGGGGAGCGTGGAAGGGGTAACATATGTGCTTCCACTCCTCCACTAACTTATTAATCTAACAAAGAAACAGTGTGGTAACCACCCTTACGCTTGCGTTGCCTTGGCAGAAGCCATAGTGCAGGAGAGCGTCCTGTAGCTAGGTCATAGTGTGTGAGTCCCAAGGGTTGGAGATTTTGAAGGATGGCCTCGCATTCGGGGTAGGAGGGGGTGCTTGAGTGATTTTACTCCAATTGTGGAGCTGTTTGAGACCTTCCTTGGGTGTCATAATGGCCACTTGTTGGTTGCGTTGGGTTACAAGCAATTTTGTGGGGTGACCCCATTTGTAGGTGATCTTGTGATCGCTTAGTATAGAAGTGACAGGAGTGAAGGCTCTACGTGCCTGGGATGTAGCAGCTGATATGTCGTTGTAGAGAGACACTTTATTAAAAGGGTCTGGTAGTGAGCACATGGATCTTGCTGTGCGCATAATTCCTTCTTTGACATGAAAAAAATGCACCCTTGCCAGTATGTCTCTGGGGACAGAGGCTGGGAGGTTTTGCGATTTGTAGATCCTATGTACGTGGTCTATGAGCATGTCCTTTGTTGTTAGTGATAGAACAAGCTTGCGGAAAAGTTGGTGCAGGTATGATATTATTTCCGTGGCTTCTAGGGATTCAGAGATCCCTCTGATTTTAATATTGTTCCTTTGCGAGCGATCTTTGAGATCTGCGATTTTTAAGCGAAGCTGATAAACCGCAGTGGCTTGTTCATCTTGTATATCTACCGTAGAATTATGTGCTGTAGTGGCTTCAGAGAGATGTTGCTCGATATGATCAGTGCGTTGCTCTAAGGAATTAACCTTGTCTTGTATCTGATTTATTGAGATTTTTAGCTCTCTATGCAGGTCTGTCTGCAGGAACATCAGCATGGCCTTAAGGGAGTGCTCAGAGGCAGGGTTGTCTGTTGTAGGGTATGCTGCCAGGGGTTGTAAGGCATTCTGGCCTGTTGTGGGACTACAGGTCCCAGCACCATGTTGCCTTTTAGTTGGAGGCTATTTGTCAGGGGATTGTGCAGGGAAGTCTGTAAGCCTCTTACCTCTGTCTCCTGGGGTGGAGAGTTGCTCTGCCTTTTAGTCCATGAAGTCCTCTGCCTCAGGATGTGGAGAAGGAGCTGCAGCGGCCGGTTTCCCTGCTGTGCGGGTTTCATGTAAAAATCGAGGAGTCTGCGGGGTCCCTAGGGCTTTGTTTTCTTCAGGGACATAGTCCAGGGGATGCCCTGTATGTGTTTCTCCGTTTGGGAGGGTGTCTTGCGGGTGGGTGGATAGCGGCTGGATGTGCTCAGCTGTGCTGTGGAGGAGCGGAGCAGTGATCTCAGGCAGCCATCTTCATCAGCGGTCAGGCCACGCCCCCCCAAAAAATCTAGCCTTTATCCGGCACCCAGTTCCAATCCTAATGCTGCGGCATTTTTTAAACTGGTGTCCAAAGACATTCAAAATATTCATCTTGAGGAAAAGGCACTCTCACTGATCATGAACATAAGGAATTACAATCTTTAATGCAGAACCAACTTATAACTATTAAACCAGCCGACAAAGGCGGAAACATTGTGATACAAGACAATGCAGATTATGTTCGCATGTGCACTAACATTCTTGGCAATTCCGAATGGCATACAAAATACAGAGCTGTGATTGACAGTTACATCACAGAATTTTCCGTGCTGGTCGACCAAGCTTACTATCACAATATCATCGACAAAAATACATTGGAGTACGCGAGAACGTGCTTTCCACGGGAGGACACTCCCTAAAGTGCACAAAAATGCAAAGAGACTCCCAGACAGACCTATAGTGTCAGGCAGCAGCAGATTATCAATGAATCTGCTAAGGTTTTCAGTCAAACAACTCCATGATGAAGCACAAGACTCACATTCCTGTATGAACATTTTGCCATTTTGGAGCTTCACTTTTATTTTTATATTTTATTTTTTAAACTGTCACTTATAAAAATCTTTTTGCTTGATTTTCCACATTGCTGTTTATTATTTTTTATATTGCTGAGTTGGACACTAATCACTTGGATTCATTATTTTTGTCAATTATTTGGATTATTTTTGTCAATCACGGTAATTTCTGGCTGTCATTAATTTTGGTGATAGCAGGGGAATATCTGGGTGTTTTTTACCCATTTTTTTCCCCTTTTTTGCTAACAGGATTATTGAACACATTTTGAATATATCACGGCTAGTGTTATTATACACATTGCAACACCAGAATAATTTTATGTATTGCTGTTAATATATTCACCTATATATGGTTATTGTGAGATATATATATACGTATATTATTCCTTTATCACACCTATTCTGTCACTCTATTATCTTAGGTGGTTTATAGCACGACACACTTAGGTGTTAATTTTAATCTGTATTTACATAGGGTACCATCCTCATCAGTTTAGGGAGCGCTATTTACCCCTTACCTTCTTCTTTCTATTTCTATTTCACCCGCCTTTAGGGGGTGCAATTAGGGGAAGCTGCATACCACTTTATCTTAAGCGCGGAATTAATTTCATTTTATTTCAACTCCAACCTATGGTGAAGGAACTTCCATCATATACAAAAGACACCATCCACCTTTTACAAGTTTTGGATGGCCTTCACGTCAGTCATGACACAATACTTGCCACGATTCTTATTGAGGCCCTATATAGTTCCATTCCGCATGCAAAGGGCCTATCAGCCATACGACACGTACCCCTACGACAGAGCCAATATGAACCCCAACTGACTGAATAAATTTTAGCATCCCTTGAATTCATTTTGAAGCATATTTCTCCTTTGATGGTTCCCACTACCTCCAGGTACAGGGGGTGGCTATGGGCACATGTTGTGCCCCATCTTATGCCAACCTGTACCTGGGGGAGTGGGAAAGATTTGTGTTCTCTTGCGACATGGCACCCACATATACCAACCATGCCTTGGCTTGGTATCGCTACATTGAAGATTTCATGTTGCTATTGGACGGCTCAATTTCACTTCATACTCAATTTTTAGAGTACATTAACCTGGATAATGCATTTAATCTTAAATTTTGAGCTTCCACCCTAAACCACTTTTGGCTTCAATCCCATTCGGGCAATATATTCAGGCCAGACAAAATTGCTCAAATGATATACTGTTTGAAAAAGAAGCCTCGCTATTAAGGACTAGATTACGTGCCAGAGGATACTCTAATAGTATTATCAAAAAAGCCTACAAGAAGGCGAAAAACAAAACACGCAACAACTTACTTTTTTCTCATCAAAGTAAAAAAGACTATCACCACTAGAGCGATTACGAAGTACTGCCAACAACATAGACAAATTCATCAAACTTGAATTTTGGAGAAGAATCTACAGACATACGGTTAGTATAAATAAAAAAGATCCCAGCCTCCCCCTTGGAAGGCACAGCAGTACGGTGCATGGCGACAATATTTCTAAAGTGCGATTACTTGCACTGGATCATATCTAGGTCAGTCCAAGGGGTGGTAACTTTAATAAATTACTCCTACAGAGTGAATTAAGGTGGATACTCCACCTTAAAGCCACCTCTCCACCCGGCCTAAATGAGGCCTTTAACTTTAAACTGTATCTAGCTGGTTTCCAGTCGGATGCCTGTCAATTGGAGCTATAGGTCAATATGCGGTTTCTTTATTATAACATAAATAATGGAATGGTTCTATACGCTGCCCATCTGTGTTGTAAGTGCAAAACTGATTCATCATTAGCATGTTATGGATTTTATCCGATCCTAATGTCAAATTTCATTGAATGCACTATAATGGATTATGTTGCTATCATCTTTCTGTCATTATTGTTTTTATTGTTAATATTTTTATTTTTGTTTACCATCAGGATAGGGTATGTACCATTTAACGCTACAGGATGAGCTTTTCGTGATCACCACCAGGGGTCCTGGATTCTCACGGGCCCACCTAAAGGCTGATATCTGTGTATCCACACAGACTATCAAAGGCTTCTAGCTCCTTCTCTGGCGGGAGAGGGTGGTGTGGCAACTCTGCCCCGCTACACGGCAAGAGGGGGTCCTCTGTCGATGCCCATTTTCGGGCTCGCTTAGGACATCCCCAGCCCTTTGGAGCTTGCTATGCAGGCTCCTAGCTCATTGCGCTCCATGGTGCGACACAGACAGGTGGGCCCTTTGCGCTTCGGTGGCGCAGTGATGTAGGACTTGACTCCGCCCCTTGACTCCGGGCTTGCACCGAGCATCACAGCGCCGAGGGACCCAGTGATTGATTGTGATTGCCATTGGATGAGCATTGCAGTCATCACTCTGACCAGCTGTTATCTATCGTGTTAAACACGATTGGCGAGTATATTACCCCCACACCCAAGATACTCTCAGTTATGCCGTGGTGGCAGGGAGGTGGATGTTCTGCTTACAAATGCAGCAGAGGTATGTGAAAAGGACTTTATACTTCAGGATATCTTGCTCTCTGATGTCTTTCTTTACCCTTTTTGTCTATGGTGCAGCAGCTTGGGACCATTTGAGTATATAGTCATGTTCCTATCACTGCACCGATTTTACTGATTTGACATTAGATTTAAGTATAACTTTCTGTATGAAGACAAACTCATTCTTCCCTTCACATGTTTCTCTTTTTCCCATATATACAGACAAAACATTTGACACTTTACGGTGTTATCCATTTTGATCTATTGATCACTGGCCAGAAATTGGCAGGGGCTATGCTCCGATACCTTTGGTCCTTGTAGCAGGACAGTGGCTGTCCCACTGCTCCTTCCCTGCCACCTACTTCCTCACCCTACCTTTACATCTGGGTTTACCACGGCCATTCTCGATCTGTGAAATCATTGACCACCAGATCCCCGATTGATTGTTTCAACGATTTGCTCATTTTTGTAAGTACCATTTCTCTTGCTGTTCCCAACTGTTCCCAACTGTGAGAAGATATTCATTTTTACTTTGATAGATACACTCATTACGTTATGAATATATCTCATTTATATTATAGAAAATCCATGACCCAATATGACTCAAGCCTCTGAAGAACTACTACATGGTCCGAAACATGTCAGGTGTAGTCAGTATGTTTATATGCTAACCCATTATTGTTCACAGGGCAGCTCATTTCCATACCAATGTACATTTGGGTATCATGTATTTTGACTATATCGTAATTTTATATGCAATTCAAACCTTTTTTGCTTATGCAATTTTACTGTATGTTTACCGATAAAATGTATAATTGTTTACTATATTACCTGGTTTGCCTCCAAAATCTAGAGGGGTTATACTGTGCCTTGAGCACTAGGTCCTTTTTTTTTCTTCATTAACAAGTTGTTATATTGTACGTGGTTTTTAAATGTATGTGAGAACATTTTTCATATTTTTTATATATTTTGTTTGAGGTGTGACTCTTTAAAAGTCCCGTGGGCTAAATATTTTTTGTTGTGTGCATACTACTTTGGGACTGAGACACTACCACTACCCATTTCATATCAGCTCTTTTTGTATGTCTATATTTTATAATTCTATTTGTAGTCACCATCAGAGATTTGCTGAAATATGTATGCGCTGCACAGTGATAACAACATTATGAACTCAGCTGCTCAAGTTTCGAAAACTTTTTTTTACATGATATTGAAGTCATTCATTTCAGTCAATACAGAGACAGTTTGAGTCAGGGCACAACAAGCTCAGTGGCAGGGAGCACATATTATTACACTCTCGCTTTCAAAGCAAATAGATACTCGCTCAGTCAAGTAAAGCAATGGTCCATTACCTAAAGAAAGACATTTCTAATCAAACATGTCCTTAGGGAAAGAACACTCTGTGTACAGCTATGTAGATGCAGTTTGATACAAAGGATTAACTGTACGTAGACAAGTCTTTCTACAAGTTTTTTTGTAAAAATTTTTAATACCCTAAAGCAAAGTTTTGGACAGCAGCTGAGATTATAGTTGAACTCCATGTTAAAAAAAAAAAACACTATTTATTCTATGTATTCATTAACCCACATTAATCTTTTACAAAACCGGTATTATAAAGCATGTCATTTTTTTTTTTTTTTTTTTTGGTTTAGTAATCCCCTGTAGAGCAGGTTTGGGAGACAAAGGGTCAGCACGTAAACTAATTAGGGCCCTATTGCCTTTATCCATTTCTTACACTATGAATTTGTTTACAGGGAGGGAACAATAGATTCCAGAGTGACACTTTTCCTTTTTTGTCAAATCCAAAAAAATGGAGCTGTGTCATGGCTTATATCATAATGCCGATTTATATAAAGGAAATGCAAGGCCAATGACCTGGCTATGCTCTCCTGCAGGGTTGTGTGCATCAAAACTGGCTCAATAGAAATACAAATCTTGGCAGGTAAGACTTTTTGTTAGAGGTGGTAGCAGTAATAGCAGTATAGGGTTTTGGGATACTCTTTGCAAAAAAGTTTTAAGGGACACGTGGTAGTGGCTAATCAAAAGCAGCAGTTGATTGTGCAGATCAGGGAAGTAGTGCATGCACCAAAGAAGATGGTTTCCATGGTACTGTATAACAAACAAATGCAAAAAATATAATCCATTTGGAGGAAATATATGATGTTTTCTGTAAGAAATGCCCCACTGAAGATTATATGGAGAACATGCAATGCCTTCATTTTATCATAGAAATTGCTTGCTACAAATCATTGTATAAGGCAACTGTTTTATTAGAGAACAAGGATGATATTAAAAAAAATTGAACTTTGGAAGCTTTTCCTTAAAGATAGGCAGAGGGTAAAGGACCAGCATTGCCTCTAGTCTCTCTGCAGCCGATCATGTCTCTGTTACAGACTTACAGTGCCCATTCCTTAGTCTATGAAAATGATAGTCTTGGTAGAGCAGGGGCTTGGCTCGTTCAGGTCAGAGTCTCTAGCTGTAGTTACATCACCAAAGCACCGGAGACTAACATTACACATTACACAGAGCCTTCAATCTCACACTGCAAATATACAGCCATTCCTCCCTTGCTTGTACATATAGTGCTCTTCATGTTCTTCATGGTTTTATGCAAATAAAGGCATTTGGATCTCAGTTTGGTGTGCAGCCATCCGGATTTTCCTTCCTTTGCTGCGACTGAGTGAGCACCCTGCAGTGAGGAGATCATGCTATTGGAGCCGGCTCACCTGTGAGCAGTGTGAACCTTTTGTTTACTGCAAATATACAGTTATGAGGCTGTAGACATAGCAATGTCTAGGCACTAGGGAAAAGTGAATCTTCATGGGTTTGATTCACAAAGGGTTCGGCAGATCAGGTTTAAAATTCAGTGAACTTGAGCTTCGAGGTCTATGGGGGGGGTCAATCTTGCTGATAAATGCTATTTTTAGGGCTAATAGACAAACTAATATTGAAAAGAAAGCATGAGAAGCTGGATACTGCTATGGGGGACATTTACCAATGCATCCCCTAAAGTGGCTTTGAAAGCAACATTTTAAAAATACACAACTCCTTTAAAAAATACCTAACTTGGGTGATACCTTATATCTGTATGTGGTGTCATGGAACAGTACGATTTTCACAAATAGTCTTAGTGACAGCATACATTGGCAGCACTTATCTGGCTGTGAATTGTTTTTTTCCTCTTTTACATTGCATTTGGCTTACGTACAGTAGCAGGGCCCCAATCTGAATCATTTCAGCTTGAAAAAAGGATTGTAGGTAGTTTTGGAAGCAACACATGATTTCCATAAAGTGATAATAGGCTGGCTTTGGTCAGCAGATGGATATTGGCTACTAGTTTCCAAGGTGGTACACATTTGTGCTGATACACAATTGCCCAACTGCTGGCCAGCTTGTATTAAACTCAAGAAGAATTCCAAGTATGGATATTTTTACATAGTTACATCGTTACAGTTAAATGGTATTGTTATAGTTACATGCATATACCCTACCTCTGGGATCCGCCCAGGAGCTGGAAATCACTGTAATACATACCACCTACTACAGTGATCTCTACAAGCTTCCAGTTCCTGTGCCGAGCAGCTACCCTGCTGCATTTTATACACAGGAAGAGGTGGAGGTCGGCCACTCATTGTGGGTACCAATCAGAAAATATGTTGCACTCTTAATGAATGCAAAGCGTTTTCTGGTTGGATGGGCATTGTGGTGCATTGACATCACATCAATTTACATCTGTCCACTCTTAGACATACATTGTGGTTCAAGAATGGATCAGCCCTGAAAAACTGCCAGACTAAATGCACATGTGAAAAAGGTCCTTAGGTAGATAATGTTATTGCACTTAGCTTTTATTTTTTTTTTAGCGGTATAGCTGCAGTCTACAAATAAAAGGCAGTTTTATAAACAAATGGTCAGTAACAAGTGAATCAAACTTCAAAAGAAAGGCCACATCAAAATGTAACATAATATATATATATATATATACATACACACACACACATATATATATATATATATATATATATATATATATATATATATATATATATATATATATATATATATACACACACACACACACACATATACATACACATACACACACACACACACATATACACACACACACACACAATGTTGTTAAAAAGTATTTGCGCCCTTATTACACAAAGATAACCCAAGTAAATACAAAATGCAGTTTTTAAATGATGGTTTAATTTATTAAAAGGCAAAAAAGTTGTCCAAACCTGCCTGGCTTTATGTGAAAAAGTAATTAAGTATTTGCCCCTAATCCTAATAACTGGTTGTGGCACCCTTGGGGGCAACAACTGCAATCAAGCGTTTGCGATAACTGGCAATGAGTCCTTCACATTGCTGTGGAACAATTTGGCCCACTCTTTGAAGAATTGTTTTAATTCAACCTCATTGGGGGGTTTCCAGCATTAATGGTCATGATGCAGCATCTCAAATGGATTTAAGTCCAATCCAAAACCTACATTTTGCTTTGTTTGAACCATTTGGAGGTGGTGCACTTGAGCTTGAGGTCACGAACTAATGGCCGGACATCCTCCTTTATCTTCTGGTAGAGCTCAGAACTCATGGTTCCATCAATTATGATAAGTCGTCCAGGTCCTGAAGCTGCAAAGCAGCCCTAGACCATCACGTTACCACCATGTCTGTTGGTATGATGTTCTTGTTATGAAATGCTGTATTCGTTTTATGCCAGATGTAATGGGACGCACACCTTCCAACAAGTTGAGACAAAAATGTATCAGTCCACAGAAGATTTGCCAAAAAGTCTTGTGGATAATCAAGATGTTTTTTGGCAAATGTGAGATGAGCCTTTGTGTTCTTTTTGGTCAGCAGTGGCTTTAGCCTTGGAACGCTCCCATGGATGCCATTTTTTGCCCAGTCTCTTTCTTATTGTTGAATCATGAACACTGATCTTACCTGAGGCAAGTGAGACCTGCAGGTCTTTAGAGGTTGTTCTGGGTTCTTTTATAACCTCCTGGATGAGTCGTCGTTGTGCTCTTGGAGTCATTTTTGTAGATTGGCCACTCCTGGGAACATTCACCACTGTTCAAGTTATCTCCATTTGTGGATAATGGCTCTCCCAGTGGTTCACTGGAGTTCCAAAGCCTTAGAAATGGCTTTGAAACCCTTCCTAGACCAATACATGTACATTACTTTGTTTCTAATCTGTTCTCAAATTTTTTTAGATTGTGGCATGATGTGTGGATTTATGTGATCTGTTGGTGTGCTTCACTTTGTCAGACAGCTTCTATTTATGTGATTGCTTGATTCAACAGGTTTGGCAGTAATAAGCCCTGGGTGTGGCAAGTGAAATTTAACTCAGCTTTACAAAAAAATTTGGTTAATCACAGTTCATTCATGATTCAGCATGGGAGGGGGGCAATTACTTTTTCACATAGGGCCAGGCAGGTTTGAACAGCTTTTTCCCCTTAATAAATGAAATAATAATTAAAAAGCTGCATCTTGAATTTACTCTGGTTATCTTTGTGTAATATTAAAATCTGTTTTAAAATCTGAATCATTTAAGTGTGAGAAAAATGCAATAAAAAAAAAATCAGGAAGGGGGCAAACACTTTTTTCACAGCATACATTTTTATATTAATATTATATATATATATATATATACACACATATACATACATACACACACACATACATACATACATACATACATACACACACAAATTCACACCCCTTGAAATTTTCCACATTTTGTCATGTTACAACCAAAAACGTGCATGTATTTTATTGGGATTTTATGTGATAGACCAACACAAAGTGGCACAATTGTTTAGTGGAAAGAAAATGATAAATGGTTTTCACATTTTTTTACAAATAAATATCTGAAAAAAGTGTGGCGTGCATTTGTTTTTAGCCCCCTTTACTCTGATACCCTAAACTAAATTCTAGCGAAACCAATTGCTTTCAGAAGTTACCTAATTAGTAAACAGAGTCCACCCATGTGTAATTTTACCTCAGTATAAATACAGCTGTTCTGTGAAGCCCTCAAAGGTTTGTTAGATAACCTTATGAACAAACAGCATCACGAAGGCCAAGAAACACACCAGTCAGGTCAGGGATAAGGTTGTGGAGGAGTTTAAAGCAGGGTTAGGTTATAAAAAAATATCCCAAGCTTTGAACATCTCACTGAGCTATGTTCAATCCATCATCTGAAAATGGAAAGAGTATGGCACAACTGCAAACCTACCAAGATATGGCCGTCCATTTACACTGACAGGCCGGGCAAGGAGAACATCAATCAGAGAAGCAGCCATGGTAGCTCTGGAGGAGCTGCAGAGATCCACAGCTCAGGTGGGAGAAACTATTAGTTGTCCACTCAACAAATCTGGCCTTTATGGAAGAGTGGCAAGAAGAAAGCCATTGTTGAAAAAGAGCCATAAGTCCCATTTGCAGTTTGCGAGAAATCATGTGGAGAACACAGCAAATACATGGTGCTCTGATCAGATGAGACCAAAATTGAACTTTTTGGCCTAAAAGCATTCAAAGTCCCACCTGTGTTTTCACACAGCGCCCCTTTTTCTTTGGCCTAAAAGCAAAACGCTATGTGTGGCAGAAAACGAACCCTGCACATCACCCTGAACACACCATCCACACCATGAAACATGGTGGTGGCAGCATCATGTTGTGGGGATGCTTTTCTTCAGCAGGTAGAGGGAAGCTCGTCAGTGTTGATGGGAAGATGGTTGGAGCCGAATACAGTGCCTTACAAAAGTATTCACCCCCAATTGGCTTTTTTACCTATTTTGTTACATTAAAAAAACATTGAACTAAATATATATATAAAACTATTTTTCAGAAATAAAAAAAATTATAATTGGCATGTGCGTATGTATTCACCCCCTTTGTTATGAAGCCCATAAAAAGCTCTGGTACAACCAATTACCTTCAGAAGTCACATGATTAGTGACATGTCAACCTGTGTACAATATAAGTGTCACATGATCTGTCATTACATTTACACACACCTTTTTGAAAGGTCCCAGAAGCTGCAACTGAGCAAGAGTTACCACTAACCAAACACTGCCATGAACACGAAGGAACTCTCCAAACAAGTAAGGGACACTGTTGTTGAGAAGTACAAGTCAGGGTTACGCTATAACAAAATATCCAAATCTTTGATGATTCCTATGAGCACCAGCAAATCTATCATAACCAAATGGAAAGAACATGACACAAACCGCAAACCTGTCAAGAGATGGCTGCATACCAAAACTCACAGACCGGGCAAGGAGGGTGCCACGGAACGTAGCACACTCTGCTTGAGTGCTTCCGTCAGTATACCACTTCCTTGTAGTCTGGATACAGATATCAAATATTTCAACCTCTCTGAGCACAAAACAAGGCGACACTTGCTTGTTGCTAACATGGACTGACTCTTTATTTGAGATCTCACACAAATATATACACAGCAGAATGACTAAAACCTAACCTAATTAACATGAGCTAATTAACTAATCCTTTTACCCAGACCAGATGACTCAGAGACATGACCTGTAGGACACAGACTTGTGGGCACCAAGATTCACACAGTAACAGAGTTAATTATCATAAGTACAACCACAGGACATTTTCTCACAATAGCAGAAGCTCCAATAGGTGTCCCTGCTGCTGGGAAGTGATTGCCACCTTCTCACCCTGAGCCTCCGAAACTGCCACATGTGTGGGGCAGAGGTCTTGGACCCTCTGTCCGGTTGCCAGCACTTCTGCTGGGGGTTTGCTAGGTGGTTCCTCCTCTACAGAAACGTCTATTAAATCCCCAGTCTCTGGAATTGCTAAAAGTGTGGGGCAGAGGTCTTGGACCCTCTGTTCAGTTACCAGATCTTCAGCTGGAGGCTCATCAGGTTGTTCTTCCTCAGAAGAAAAGTCTATTAAATCCCCTATCTCTATAACTGGTGTCTGGGGATAGAGGTTTGCCATCTCCTGTCCATGGAACCCAGAAGATGTTATCAGTGCTGGACAGAGGTTAGCAGAGCTCTGCCCTGTGGTGAGCACTTCAGGTTTGGGGACGGCAATCTTCAGATTTTCCACTGCCGATTCTCTGGCATGCTGCTGAATGTGTTCTAGCAGTTTCCTGTATGCCCTTTCCAGATGCTGTTCCTTCCTTAGCAAATGGTCCAGATCAGGTTTGAGCTCTGAGACCCCTGCAAGACTGAACATAGCCTCTCTATATTCTCGCAGGTCCTCAAGGTCAGGCTCCCCTTCATTGCCAAACATAAAATGATCTGTAAGGCTCTCCCACAGCAATCCAGGGCCTCCAAAGTCATATCCCTCTGGAGAACATTCTGTTGTCTCCCCTTAATATCCCTCCTCTGCGTGCCATTTCAGAGCCCGATAATATTTGTCCAGCTCTATCTCCTGCTGGACTAGCCTGTCCAACTCAGTCACCCATTGCTCCTGGGGCCGCTCTCCCAGGAATGCCATCCGCAATGCCCGTTGGTCACTGGCCCGTTGCTCTTGGGTTGGAAAGCACTTGCCCTGTTTTATACCAGCGAGCTGGAGGGCTCCAATCCAGAGCTCCACCCGAATTTACTGCCTAAGCTCCAGGTATTCATCCTCAGACACAGTCCTGGTGTATGTTGAAAGGATGATCCGCAGCAGCCCGGGGAACTCGGATGCCAGGTCCATATCTCCGCTGGGGTGACTGAAGTCTGCTATCCTGATCTTGGATCCAGGTGGAGGTTTAGATTTCCCAGACTGCCGGAAGCTTCCCGCTGCTTGCCACCAATGCCACAGAACGTCCCTCACTCCACTGGAGTGCTTCCATCAGTATACCACTTCCTTGTAGTCTGGATACAGATATCAGATATTCCAACCTCTCTGAGCACAAAACAAGGCGACACTTGCTTGTTGCTAACATGGACTGACTCTATTTGAGATCTCACACAATCATATACACAGCAGAATGACTAAAACCTAACCTAATTAACATGAGCTAATTAACTAATCCTTTTACCCAGACCAGATGACTCAGAGACATGACCTGTAGGACACAGACTTGTGGGCACCGAGCTTCACACAGTAACAGAGTTAATTATCATAAGTACAACCACAGGACATTTTCTCACAATAGCAGAAGCTCCAATAGGTGTCGGCCAGTCTCCTACATTGTATAGAGGACAATGTGATCAGCTCATTGACTATTCAACACACATTACCATAAACATCAACACAGGGTTAATTAGAACAAACAAACAATGAGTTGAATACCCTTAGAACCTGTGGTAAGCCAGACTAAACTCATTTACATTAAACACATTATAGCTGACATCAGACAGGTGAGTGGAGTTGATGACATTAGCATCTTCCCACAGTATGAGTCCCAACAGTATGACTCAGTCACTATTGCTACTATGGCAAATACAGGGTCCCCAGAGTCTGTGTGTTTTGGGGGGACATGGGGCTGAATCCAAAGTAACACCAACCCCAGGGTCCCCAGGCATACAGCTCACAGAGAGCACCATTCCCCCAAATGCCAGGGCCCATAATCTGTTGGCAAGAGGCTAGCGTTCAGTCCCCTCCAATAGCCTCTGTCCCGGGTGAGTCTGTCACAGAGGGCATTAATCAGAGAGGCAACACAGAGACCTAAGCTAACCCTGGAGGAGCTGCAGAGTTCCACAGCAGAGACTGGCGTATCTGTACATAGGACGACAATAAGCCATATTCTCAATAGAGTTGAAGAAAGCCATTACTTTCAGCAAAAAACAAAATGGCACGTTTTGAGCGAAAAAGGCATGTGGGAGACTCCCAAAATGTATGGAGGAAGGTGCTCTGGTCTGATGAGACTGAAATTGAACTTTTTGGCCAAAGAAAATGCCATGTCTGGCGCAAACCCAACAACATCACATCACCCAAAGAACACCATCCCAGTGAAACATGGTGGTGGCAGCATCATGCTGTGGGGGTGTTTTTCAGCAGGTGGGACTGAGAAACTGGTCAGAGTTGAGGGAAAGATGGATGGTGCTAAATACAGGGATATTCCCAAGCAAAACCTGTACCAATCTGTGGGTGATTTGAGAGTAGGACGGAGGTTCACCTTCCAGCAGGACAATGATCCCAAACACACTGCTAAAGCAACACTTGAGTGGTTTTAAGGGGAAACATGTAAATGTGTTGGAATAGCCTAGTCAAAGCCCAGACCCTCAATCCAATAGATAATCTGTGGTCAGACATCTTGAAGGAGCTGGAGCAGTTTTGCAAGGAGGAATGGGCAAAAATCCCAGTGGTAAGATGCGGCAAGCTCATAGAGACTTATCCAAAGGGACCTGGAGCTGTGATAGCCGCAAAAGGTGGCTCTACAAAGTATTGACTTTAGGGGGGTGAATAGTTATGCACATTGACTTTTTCTGTTATTTTGTCTTATTTGTTGTTTGCTTCACAATAAAAAAAAAAAATCTTCAAAGTTGTGGGCATGTTCTGTAAATTAAATGATGCAAATTCTCAAACAATCCATGTTAATTGCCAAGGGGGTGAATACTTTTGCAAGGCACTGTGCCACTTTGTGTTGGTCTATCACATAAAATCCCAGTAAAATACATTTACGTTTTTGGTTGTAACATGACAAAATGTGGAAAATCTCAAGCGTTCTGAATACTTTTTCAAGGCACTGTATATTCCCTTTAAGTAAAGGCATGTTCATGCCACGACCTGCACAGGAATGCTCTTTGTATTCCTGTGTAATTCATATGCAATCCAGGTGCCATGCAATTTCAGTAAATTCATTTGAACAGGCTGAAATTGCACAGGATTGCAATGAAAGTAGTGCATGCACTACTTTACAAAACGCAGAGCAACTGGATCACAGGCTACTTTTGTACAATGTAATCTGGTGTAGGCAAATGCACTATGTATGCAACTGAATTTGGGGTGTCATTGGTAGAGTTGGGCCAAACACCCCCCTGGTTCAGTTTGTGCCAGAACACTCAAACATCGCAAAAGTTCGCCCCCAAACCGCAAACCCTATTAAAGTTTATGGGACCTGAACTTGAAAAATCAAAAGTGTCCATTTCGAAGGCCTATATGCAAGTTATTGGACATAAAAAGGGTATGGGACCAGAGTACTGCCCTGAGGGACATATAGCAAACTTTTTTTTAAAAAGGTAATTTTTAAAGTTAAACAAAAAAAAAAATTCCTTGAAATATAGTGTCTGGGGGGTCCACTTAGACGCCATACACAATATTAGATTTTCTGCAGATTTTTGTCACAGGAATGCTCTATGTATTCCTATGTAATTCATATGCAATCCAGGTGCCATGCAATTTCAGTACATTAATTTGTAGATTTTTGTCTTGAGATTTACCAAAACCATGTAGTGCAAGGGCCTGTTTGCATACAAATTGAAATTCTTAAGGTTTGACCTCATTATATGGTTTTGGTAAATCTGAAGAGTTTCAGTTTGTATGCAATCGGGCAGGCCCTTGCACTACATGGTTTTGGTAAATCTCAAGACAAAAATCTGCAGAAAATCCAAGTGTGTATGGTTTTTTATTCTACCTGTAAAGTGGCACATCTGTACTGTGTATAGAACCTGCTGCAGAAAAACTGACAAATATAAAGAAGAAAAAAAAAAAAAATCACATTTAGCTACTTGCCATGGATGGCCCCGTGGGTCGCGCGTGGCGCGCTCTGTGATCACTGAGTCTATGAGACTTGGCTGATCACAGATTCGAGTAAGGGGTCGATCCCGGCCCCTTACCACGTGATCAGCTATCAGCCAATGATGGCTGATCACGTGATGTAAACAGAAGCTCAGTAATCGGTAATTTTTTCTCTTCACGCTATCAGCGCTAGGGGAAAAAAAGCCGATCACCAACTTTTGTCAGAGTGACATCGGTCCCTCACTCAGAAAGTAGCAGCTGTGTCCACCAGTGTCACCTGCCAGTGCCCACTGTGCCACCTATCAGTACGCACCAGTGCCACCTACCAGTGCCCACAATGCCACCCACCAGTGCCCACAGTGCCACCCACCAGTGCCCACCAGTACTGCCAATCAATGGCCATCAGTGTCTAATAATCAGTGCCACAGATCAGTGTTGCCTATCAGTGCCTACCAGCATCCATCAGTGCCTATCAGTACCGCTTATCATTGCCACCTATCAGTGCCCATCAGTGCAGCCTCATCAGCGCACATAAGTGAAGGAGAAAAATTACCTGTTTTCCAAATTTTATAACAAACTATGAAATAGTATTTTTTTTTCAAAATTTCGGTCCCTTTTTGTTATTTTTTGCAAAAAATAAAGCCAGCAGCAATTAAATACCACCAAAAGAAAGCTCCATCTGTGAAAAAAATTATAAAAATTTCATTTGGGTAAACCAGCATGACCGCGCAATTGTCATTCAAAGAGTGACATCGCTGAAAGCTGAAAATTGGTCTGGGCAGGAAGAGGGTTTAGGTGGTTGCAAGTGCTAAGCAAGTGGTTAAATAGATTTTTGCTGCAAGCTTTATTTTGTAAACAATGCCTTGGAAGCCAGTCTGCATGATGAGGCCACAATTTTGTGCACTCAGAACAAGATTTGATTTTTGAATAAATTCTGGTGTCTCTTTGGCAGACTTTGGATGTTACTAACACATTTTTGCACTACAGTGAGCAAGCCTTATGTGTAGAAGCTAAATTATAGTACACTCAGGCCAAGATTGGCTCTTTCACAGACTTTGGATGGAAGCAACAGGTGCAAAAAAATTGGGCTTTGGGTGTTGGTGGTGACTTCACACCATAACCCTATAGGGGTACTCTTGAAAAAAAGAATCTGTTTGTTTTTGTATGTTTTGTTAAGAAAAATAATGTCCAACAATAACCTCAAAAGATAAGTTTCAAAATAAATTTACAAAACTAATCTGGAAATTGCTATATTCTCACAGCTCACTATCTTCTTCCTCCCTCCTCTACTCCTCCTATATACAATACATTATTACACCTTATCAGAATTTCTCCAAGATGTCCAGACGTTTCCCCATCAATATACCCTGTATTGGTGACTGGTGAGCTACATGTTCATGTAGCCATCCACAGAGACCAGATATCCCTTGTATTCCATACCCCACTTCAGGCTCACCATTACTGGCTTACGAGTAAGGCCATTTAGGAATGGTTTTAGGTTTAGTGGCAAACTCATTCTGCTGATGAAGCCACCGCTGATCTACAGACCAGTGAAAGGAAGAAAAAGGTTTCCCTGCGGAATGCTCCGATTACACACCGCTGAAGAGAGCAGGAAATGACTAGAGGTACTCTTGATGACACTACAATTATAACAATAGTTATAACTGATAAAAAGCCAACTGAAATGTATTTAAAGAAAAATTTGATAAAAGAAATGTGCACCAGAAATTATGTTATCAAATTTTTCTTTAAATACATTTCAGTTGGCTTTTTATCAATTATAACTATTGTACGTTGTAAACATCAGTTTATGTAATTAGCATATATTAGCAGGGGGTCAAACCCCCTAATTTTTCACTAACATCTGTGGAACGTATAATAGGAGTAAGAGCACATAAGGGCTGTTATTTTTATGCACGCCATCAGTACACGTCCTCATTAACCACTAAGGCATCTATAACTTTTTAAGTGTTGCACTCTGCAGAGGGTTAACACATAAGCACAAATCACTTTAATTATATGCAAAGATTGTCACACACATTTAATTAGTTCTCCACTTTGTTTTTTGGATACATTTCAGCACTTTAATATTACATATTTAAGTCTCTTTAAGAGGAATAGCGCCACACCTACACCCTTCCCAATCAATGATTGGGCAAAGTCATGATGACTTTTTTCCAATCATGGCTCTGACTGTGCTCTGTGCCCTGATTGGACAAAGCCTTGCACCTGACCAGTGGTCAGGACATTGCTTCAACCAATTAGGGCTCTAGAATGCACTGTGTAGCATGCAGTCCATTGTGGAACGTTCGGCAGGCGAACATCCTGCCGAGAGCCCCGCAAATGTCCTTTGTCCATAGGCGACAAAATGAATGACAGGAGGAGGGATCTGAGCAAATACAAGCCACATTCTGTCAAATGTGGTGAGGTGTTGAGAGCTGTGAGTGATTTAAAATTAATATTAGGACCAGTGTGTCTAGCTTTCGCATTCCTTAAAAAAAAAAAAAGTGTTGATTTCTGCTCACTCACATCATCTGGCAATGTAGTCCCACGTTAATCAAGATGCTTGCTGACCTACCAAAAAAAAAAAATGTAGGGCAGTCCTCACCCACCAACTACCATGCACTAGTGACTTGTCCCTGAGTGATCTTCTGGAACGTAAACAAAGGGGCGGTGATAGTGACCGACATCATTGACATTTCTCTCTGATGTATGCCAACCAGAAGAGGGAGGTCACGTGACTGCACAGCGGTGCTGTGCAAGAAGGTAGGATAATTTAGAAAGAAAAAAACTGACATACTGTGCTTTGAATCTTCATAAAACAGAGGGGTTGCAAGTATTTTATATACATTACTTTACAGGAATTGGGGGCAGGACGGGAGGGGTGGGGAGGAGATTGGCTCTCACTACAGAGAGCGAGCTGACAGGCAGGGAGGGAGGGGGAGAGACTGACCACACAGTGTGATGAAGGAGGGACGTAAACTGACCACAGCATCATGGATCCACAGACATGATTACCGTGGTCAGTATACATAGGAGGGACACAAGAACAAGCAGAATCAACCAGGTATTTTACAACATAGGATGGGACAAATTACACGGCACAAGCACTATGCTATACAATCCTGCTTTAAAAAGTTAAAGTTTTGGGTTATAACCAACCAAATTAACCATTTACAGGGAAGAAGAAAGCGGTCATATATAGTGGACGTATACATGGCCCCAGCAAATCAAACTATGCATGAAAACATAGGGAGTTGGGTGCAGAATAATGGCTGCAGGTGTTCTGGGCTAATGAATTAAATTTGAATTATTTAGCTATAGCAAAAGGCAGTTTGTTCACCAGGGGCTGGAGAGCTGTAAAATAATGTGTCTGCAGGCAACAGCATAATGGAATTTCCTTGCAAGTTTAGGGTAGCATATCGCCCTTTCATGACTAAGCCTGACATTTGGTGTTTACAAGTTAAAATCTGTATTTTTTGCTAGAAAATTACTTCGAACCCCCAAACATTATGTATATTTTTTTTAGCAGAGAATCTAGAGAATAAAATGGTGATTGTTGCAATATTTTATGTCACACTGTATTTGTGCAGGGTCTTTTAAATGCAACTTTTTGGGGAAAAAGACACTTTCATGAATAAAAAAAAAAAAAACGAAACAGTAAAGTTAGCCCAATTTTTTTGTATAATGTGAAAGATGATGTTACACCGAGTAAACAGAAACCAAACATGTCACTCTTTAAAATTGCACACACTCATGGAATGGAGACAAACTACGGTATCTAAAAATCTCCATAGGCGACATTAAAAAAAAATAACGGTTACCAGGTTAGAGTTACAGAGGAGGTCTAGTGCTAGAATTATTGCTCTCGCGCTGGCAATTATGGCGATACCTCACATGTGTGATTTGAACACCATTTACGTAGGCGGGCGCAACTTCTGTATGCATTTTCTTTGCTGCGCGAGCTCGCTGGGACAATTTCATTTTTTTTTATTTCATTTATTTTTATTTTTTTACATTGTGTTTTTTTAAATAAACATTTTTGATCACTTTCATTGCTGTCACAAGGAATGTAAACATCCCTTGTGACAGTAATAGGTGGTGACAGGTACTCTTTATGGAAGGATCGGGGGTCTAAAAGACCTCCAATCCCTCCTTTGCACTTCAAAGTATTCAGATCGGCATTTTTGGCGAGTCTGAATACTGTATATTTTTTAAAAACCAGCGCCATTGGCAGCCAAGTAAACAGGAAGTGACTTTGTGACGTCACTTCCCTGTTTACAGAGAGAAGACTGGAACTAAGCCATTTTCGGCTTCGTGCCAGTCTCTTTCTAGCCATCGGAAGAGGCGAATCAATGATCAGGACTCCCAGTGGGTCGGGAAGCCCGGTAAGAGCGGCGAAAGGTGGAGGGAGGGGGGTGTCCCCTCCCGCTCCTCCGTGATTACAACTGAGCTGCTTTTACATCGGTTGTCATCCCCGGATAGCCGATCGCCCGCTCTAAAAAATGGTACTGGGATGATGCCTGCAGCTGCGGGCATCATCCCGGTATAACCCCCGAAAGCTGAGGCCGTGTATCTGCGTACGCTCGGCAGCAAGGGGTTAAATGAAGTTAGGGATTTGGTCAGGATCAATGGTGTCCTCAATGCTGAGAAATACAAGCAGATACTTTTCTATCATACCATACCATCAGGGAGGCATGCGATTGGCCCCAGAATTATTCTACAACAGGACAAAGACCCCAAACATGCAGCCAAATGGAAAGAGGTTTGGGACTTTAGATGAAGCTTGTACACTCATAGACATGTGCCTCCATCCCTAGTGATATTGAAAGAGCTTGGGACTTTGAATGAGGCATAATATTGGACAGTAAATAATTGTTAAACATATATTTATTTGTTCCTTCTACAATGGTGATTTTTCAAGTATATGACATCAAGTACATGCATAAATACAGATTTTGTAATAAAACATGACTGTAACATAAATGGCATGACACATAACATAGCATGGTGTGGAAGAATAACCTCCATGACAGGGTTCCCTGTAAGACTATAAGACATGTTGGGTCTATGATGTATCGCATTAAAAATATAGTAAACCATCTGTAGGACATGGTGCATCTATGTAAGCCCGACGTGTTTCGTGGGACAGTGCCGACCCTTCAGGGGCTGATGCAGCATCATTCTATAAAGATACAAATGCATATAAGTAGCCGATTCTAATAGGTATACCCAGGGGCGTTGCTAGGGGGTGGCTTTTGGGACTATAGCCCCGAATATGAGGTCAATAGCCCAGAGTCTCTGCAGGGTTCCCCAAGGGGAGGGGAGGCTCTCTGGGGACCCTTAAGTGGGGGGGCTCTCTAGGGACCCTGATGTAAGGGAGAGGCTCTCTGGGGACCCTGATTTTAAGGCTTAGGCTCTCTAGGGACCCAGATTTAAGGGGGAGGCTCTCTGGGGACCCTAATGTAAGGGGGCCTCTCTGGGAACCCTGATGTAAGTGGGGGGGCCCTCTGGGTACCCTGATGGAAGGGGGAGGCTCTCTGAGGACTCTGATGTAAGGAGGAGGCTCTCTGGGGACCCTGATGTAAGGTGATGTAAGGGGGGGCTCTCTGGGGACCCTGATGTAAGTGGGGGGCTCTCTGGGGATATATATACACCCACACGTATATTACTGTATATACATGTATATGCCCGCCCAAGCGTATGACTTTCTTTACTACGCTGCTATGGGCTCTAGCCCCAGATCTTTTGTAGACCTAGCAACGGCCCTGGGTATACCCAGAGGTTGGGAAAAGTAGTAAGTATGAGAGACCAAAATTGACAATGCTGGAAACACTCACGTCAACTGTGCATGGAAACTAAAGGACAAGGACTGTATAAAAAGTCCACCGCGGTAGCTGAGGATGGGGCACGCTGAGGGAGCCGAGAGCACTTGTAAATTCCTCCTAAGAGGAGATGACCAGAGGATGATCGATGAACTTGATTTCTGAAAATATAAGTGAGTGAATGAATAAATGTCTATATTGTGGTATGTGTAAAGGAAACAGGAGAAACTCATAACGAAATATAGTGATATTGATTGTTGTGCTGATAAGGGATTGGACTTATATATACCAATATAGGTATTCTGAATGCTACACCGCCCTTTATTCAAAGATACCTCCACTGCGCCACTAAATGAAGTGTAACTAGATACAAATGTGATTATGTGAACAATCCCCTAAATAATATATAAAAATATATATAAAGAGAGCTGCCCCTTTATCCACTTGCTGCCTGCCCGCCGTCATATGACGGTGGGACGGTGCAGCTGTTATCCTGGGCCGCCGTCATATGACGGCGCAGCCTTCCAGGCAGCCCAGGGGGCACGCGTGCGCGCCCGCCGCATCGCTCAGTTCCCGGTGAGCGTGCCCGGCGGCCGCGATGTCCGCCGGGCACCCGCGATTGCCCGGTAACCGAGCAGGACCGTGGATCTGTGTGTGTAAACACACAGATCTACGTCCTGTCAGATGGGAGGAGACCGATGGTGTGTTCCTTGTACAGAGGAACACCGATTGGTCTCCTCCCCTTGTGAATCCCCTCCACACACAGTTAGAATCACTCCCTAGCAACACATTAACCCCTACAGCGCCCCCTCCTGGTTAACCCCTTCATTGCCAGTCACATTTATACAGTAATCAATGCATTTTTATAGCACGGATCGCTGTATAAATGTGAATGGTCCCAAAAATGTGTCAAAATTGTCCGATGTGTCCGCCGCAATATCGCAGTCACAATAAAAATCGCAGATCGCCGCCATTACTAGTAAAAAAAAAAAAACAAATAAACATGCTATAAATCTATCCCCTTATTTTGTAGACGCTATAACTTTTGCGCAAACCAATAAATATACGCTTATTGCAATATTTTTTACCAAAAATATGTAGAAGAATACGTATCGGCCTAAAATGAGGAAAAAATTTGTTTAAAAAAAATAAATAAATTTTGGATACTTATTATAGCAAAAAGTAAAAAATATTGTTTTTTCAAACTTGTCACTCTTGTTTTGTTTATAGCACAAGAAATAAAACCACATGGGTGATCAAATACCACCAAAAGAAAGCTCTATTAGTGGGGAAAAAATGATAAAAATTTCATTTGGGTACAGTGTAGTATGACCGCGCAATTGTTATTCAAAGTGCAACAGCGCTGAAAGCTGAAAATTGGCTTGGGCAGGAAGGGGGTGAAAATGCCCTGTATGGAAGTAGTTAAACTAATTACATATAAATATTATTTGATCTCATATCTGTTCACCCATACAATCCCTCTTCCAGATATAAAAGAAAAAATTAGAGGCGCTCACACCCCCCCAAGTGATGAAAAATTAGGTGAACTTCAATTTTACTGTATGTTACAGACTGAAATCTGCCACATTCATTAACACGTGAACCTAATCCCATCCACAGTGATTGCACACCAAATATAATCATTTCACCATGTGTTAAAGGTGGAAAAATATACTATTGGTGTATTATAATAGTTCATATAGTGTAATTAAAAATCCATATATGTAAATATATATATATATATATATATATATAAATAAAAATCAGTCCAAAATCATGTGACAAAAAAATAGTGATAAAAAATGTGACAAAAAAAAATCTTTGTTTGAATGCTGAAATCTTGATAAGTGAATGACCTCCGCGTGTCTTCCACCTCACCACCGTGAATCCACTCCCAATAGAAACACACTCACCGATTCCTATTGCCAGCACTCTCATGCACGGCAAAAATCGCTTGTTTACCACACTCCAGGGTAATCAGATAAATAGGATATCCCACAGTGTTTGATACATCGGTCCACATGAAAAATAATTAAAGTGCTCACATAGTGTAAACCAGCACGGCAAGTTTATTAAAACCACTACAATCTTCTAGAAAATCACTCACATTTTAAAAGATTCAGAACAGCAGCAAATACAGTGTAGCTCACAGCAACTTCAAAAATCAGTGGATGAACACAGAACACTAATAGTCACGGCGGACCCGAGGTGTGTAAGTGCTTGGACTCCCAATGTCACCCCCTTTCTCGATGGTATGCCGTGCAATCAAATCACCCTTCCTCCGGTGCAGCTTTCAGCGTTGCTCGTCACACCTCACAGCCACAGCCCCGACATGTTTCGTCATAGATTTGACTTAAAGTTCTGAATCTTTTAAAATGTGAGTGATTTTCTTGAAGATTGTAGTGGTTTTAATAAACTTGCCTTGCTGGTTTACACTATGTGAGCACTTTAATTATTTTTCATGTGGACCGATGTATCAAACACTGTGGGATATCCTATTTATCTGATTACCCTGGAGTGTGGTAAACAAGCGATTTTTGCCGTGCATGAGAGTGCTGGCAATAGGAATCGGTGAGTGTGTTTCTATTGGGAGTGGATTCATGGTGGTGAGGTGGAAGACACGCGGAGGTCATTCACTTATCAAGATTTCAGCATTCAAACAAAGATTTTTTTTGTCACATTTTTTATCACTATTTTTTTGTCACATGATTTTGGACTGATTTTTATTTACATTATATGGATTTTTAATTACACTATATGAACTATTATAATACACCAATGGTATATTTTTCCACCTTTAACACATGGTGAAATGATTTGTGTATAGTTATATATTTGGTGTGCAATCACTGTGGATGGGATTAGGTTCACGTGTTAATGCATGTGGCAGATTTAAGTCTGTAACATACAGTAAAATTGAAGTTCACCTAATTTTTCATCACTTGGGGGGGTGTGAGCGCCTCTTATTTTTTCTTTTATATCTGGAAGAGGGATCGTATGGGTGAACAGATATATGAGATCAAATAATATTTATAAGGGATTGGACTTGGACCAAAAACCGTGATAGACATAAAAAATGGTAAACAAGTGTGTGGCCATAAATGAACATGTGAAAAAATGAAATGGTGTATGGCAAATTGGAGAGAAGCACTTACCAAAGGATCCCCTCAAAATTGCACAGGAAAAGATCCAAGATCACAGTGCAAGGAAGTGTGTAGCGTGCTTGTGCAAAGACTAACTAGCCTCTTATGAGTGTTTTTATGCCTCATCAGCGTGCCCCACCCAGCGTCACGCTGGCATGACAGAGAGGGAGGAGCATCCTCGGCGGGACGGGCAAAGCCGCCCATTGAGGACCAAAAAGACTCCCATCCGTCACTTCATTTTTTCACATGTTTATCTACAGTTAGAGACCTTGCACTCCTCCACCTTCCGTTTGAGGATGCACCACAGATGCTCAATAGGGTTTAGGTCTGGAGACATGCTTGGCCAGGCCATCACCTTTACCTTCAGCTTCTTTAGCAAGGCAGTGGTCTCCTTGGAGGTGTGTTTGGGGTCGTTAAGTTGGAATACTGTCCTGCGGCCCAGTCTCCGAAGGGAAGGGATCATGCTCTGCTTCAGTATGTCACAGTACATGTTGGCATTTATGGTTCCCTCAAACTGTAGCTTACCGGTGCCAAGTGCACCATACATGAATGTAAACAAGACACACTTGTCTTTGTACTCCTCACCTGGTAGCCGCCACACACGCTTGACACTATCTGAACCAAATAAGTTTATCTTGGTCTCATCAGACCACATGGCATGGTACCAGTAATTCATGTCCTTAGTCTACTTGTCTTCAGCAAACTGTTTGTGGGCTTTCTTGTACATCATCTTTAGAAGAGGCTTCCTTCTGGGACGACAGCCATGCAGTCCAATTTGATGCAGTGTACAGCGTATGGTCTGAGCACTGACAGGCTAACCCTCCATCCCTTCAACCTCTGCAGCAATGCTGGCTGCACTCATATGTCTATTTCCCAAAGACAACCTCTGGATATGATGCTAAGCATGTGCACTCAACTTCTTTTTTCGACCATGGCGAGGCCTGTTCTGAGTGGAACCTGTCCTGTTAAACCGCTGTATGGACTTGCAGCTCAGTTTCAGGGTCTTGGCAATCTTCTTATCGCCTAGGCTAGTGATGGCGAACCTTGGCACCCCAGATGTTTAGGAACTACATTTCCCATGATGCTCCACTACACTGCAGAGTGCATGAGTATCATGGGAAATGTAGTTCCAAAACATCTGGGGTGCCAAGGTTCGCCATCACTGGCCTAGGCCATATTTATGTAGAGCAACAATTCTTTTTTCAGATCCTCAGAGTTCTTTGGCATAAGGTGCCATGTTAAACTTCCAGTAACCAGTAAGAGATTGAGAGCGATAACACCATATTTAACACACCTGCTCCCCATTCACACCTGAGACACTAACAAGTCACATGACACCGGTAAGGGAAAATGGCTAATTGGGCCCAATTTGCAGAGACCGAAGTCCACTGTGACAAGTTGGGCAGGAGGCTGTGTCAGCAAGAGGAAGAGAAACAGCAATATACTGATCTTCCTAGTGAAGAGCTGTGCATGGAGGCATATAAGCAAAAGTCTGAGCACAAGCAGGCTGTGCCCCCAAGTAGAATGCAAAACAAAACAAAAAAAAAAAAAAAAAAACACACACCACTGACCATGCTGGGATGTGCTTCCATACCCAGACATGGTCAGTTTGAAATAGGTAAGCAGGGGGGACTGGCAAGATCACCAGTTATTCCACACAAAGGATGCAAAGGACAATGCAAAGAGAACAGGATATCTTTTAATACATGGTAACACAGACACATATCAGAAATATTAAATGTTAGGGTAACATACACGTTAATATTTCACTTTTAGCCTTAATAAAAAGGGCTGCTCCCAAATAGTATTTTTTCCTCTTTTTTTTTTGCATTGGTATATGGCCCTCCCCTGGCAGCGGCCAGCTCCCAGTGCCCTTTTCCTTGGAGAGATGGAAAACGGAGATGTGTGATTTTCAAGATTTTCTTCCCAATGGAGGCATTGGGGTTTTATTAAAGTTTGCAGTTTGTGGATTTTGGCACATGTTCGCTGGACCTGACCTCAAATCAAACCCAAGTGGGATTTGCCCACACTAGAAAAAGAAAAATCACCTACATTTTATCTTACACATGTAGCGGGTGTCTCACTCTATAACCCACAATACCACCAAGCTGGCCACTACGATGTACATAGGCTTTCAAGCCTGAAAGAGGGAGAGAGAGCTGCCTGTCACGTCTGCATGCGCTTTTTCACCCCCCTCCTTCTCCCTGTTTCACTGAATCTATTGTAATGTGAGCTGACTTACACAGAACTGTTTTACTTTGCAGCCTTCCCTGTATCCCTATTGCCAGGAAGAAAGTCAATTAAAGGAGCAGTAAAGCCCCATACACACTATCAGATTTTCTGCTGAGTTTTTCCTTCAGATTTACCAAAACCATATAATAGGTCAAACCTTAGGAGTTTCAATGTGTATGCAATCAGGCAGGCCCCTGCACTACATGGTTTTGGTAAATCTGAAGGAAAAACTCAGCAGAAAATCTGAGTGTGTGTATGGGGCTTTACAGGAGCCAATCAGAAGGACTTTAACAAGCTGCAGGAGGCAGCTGCAAAGGAGTCTGGAATATGAAGTTCCAGCAAAGAGCAGCCTCATAGCCTTGTATAGTGACAAACTACCAAGAACAGCATTCTCTGTGGAAGGAAAGTAAAAGACTCCATTTTAATTCCTGAAGAGATTTCAGTGACCATGAGGCAGTGAAATAGATCAGACATGAAGGCGAGATGCTTTCTCTCAGATGATCTCCCCGTGCGATTCAGGCCTCTGCCGCCAATCGGGACATCCAGCCTGAGAGAGGGGGATTCCAGATGCATATCAAGGTGCACCTGCACCGACGGTGAAGTGTTCCAGTGTGGGGTGACTAGTCGGGTCACCAAGAAAGCCTGCTGTTCCAGGATGTTCGTTTGGGCCTTGACCACAAGATTTGGTGAGAGGGAAATTTCCCCATCTGCAGGGAACAGACATTGCACCATAGGAGAAGTATGAACACTGTATACAGACATTGTTGCTGGTAGTTATTTGGCTGACACTTGTTACCCTGAAAAATCTATATTTAAGATTTTTCATATCTCATAGATATGAGGTGGGTTAAATAAGAGTTCTTTTCGACGAAGAGTGAAAGCTTAAAATATAATAACATTTATTAGGAAGCAGTTGAAAGTCTAGCTAATACACAATCATCTATCTATCGCCTTACACCAAGGCAGAAAATATTAGGTTGAAATAAAGTATTTACATGAAGGAATATAGAGTATATTCCTCAATACAGTAATCTACACACATATTCAGTTACAAGTAAAAGGGCATTCCTTTCCCATAATTACCCATCCTTACCAAAGCTCCTTTCAGCTTGCTGGTCTTATCAGAAAAGAGAGCGATACCTCCCCCTTGGCTCTGAGTATATCAAACCAAGCTGATGTCTCATTGGTTGGCCTAGCTTGGATCATGATTGGAGGGCTTACTCCATAAGTCGGCCCCCTTTCATGCAAATCCTTGTGACTATGCTGGCCAAGTGTGTTAATTGCATTTCCCCAGGAAGTTAGGTCCATTGCATATCCCAGCATGGCACCCTTTCAAAGGAGTAGGTGTAGAACAATGGAATTGGCTCTCCATTGTTTGCATATACAAGCCTTGGCCCACATTCTCTGCTCTTAGCAAAAGCTTAAATGAAACCCTTTTTGCCCGGCTTTCACAGATGCCAGCTAAATGAAATATATTCATTATTACAATATTTTACAGTTATTAATGGAGATTTCAAATAAACTCATAAGGCAACACACTTGTAGTGCCACAGGGATAAGGCTATCCATTTAAGGGACACTGTATACAGACATTATCCTCTCACCTTGCTGAGGAGAATCCTGCATTTTTCACATGATAATCTATGCCAGTTGTGTTGTTTGGGCCCGCTATACAGGAGTTTAAAGTGCACCAACGAGAGCTAAAGACACCAGATCTAATCTTTTCTTCAAAAAAAGGACTGAAGCTACTAGTGGCATACGGATCCACACACACAAATTCAGGGCTCTGCATATGCATTGGGTGTGTTTGGGACAATTTATACAGAAAATTAAGCTATTACCTGTTGACTTGAATAAGTGTTTAAAGCAGGTTGTGTTATTTCAGGGGACAGGAGAGAGAGGCCTGACACAAAGGGAGTCATTCCTCTGCTCTCCTCTTGCCTGGACTCAGAGCCAATCTGAGTAAGAGGTAACCAATCCAATTTAAAGTGTCATATTGTGCTTTATTTACCATTAAAGTGTGCCTCTGCTCTTGGGGACATTCTCAGGTTTGGAATCCCCTGAAAGCAGCTTGAATATAGGATTGAGAGCTATATTGCTCTTAAATCTCAGTTATTGCTCTCTATTTGATTACTTGAATATATATTGTTACTGTTATTCTTACACAGAAATATTGCAGTAAAGACAATTTCTGTGTTTTATCATAACATGTGTGTTCTCATTGGCCATTGCACTTACACTATTGCCAGGTGTGCCAGATGGGAGTGAGGCTGTTATTAGGGTTGAGAGACAGAACAGAACAAAACAAAACAAAAGTAGCTCCTTCGGGGGTATCGCTACACACAGACAAGTTAAGTTAAAAATCATAACTTTGAATTCCATTAATAAGATTATAGCTTTGGAGTTGCAAAAAGCACAAAATATGAATATAAAATATAAGCAGCATTGCCCACATTGTCAATCCATCTGATTCTGCCCTAACCTCTCAGGGCAATAACTTTTCTAAAGCTTGGAAACCTGAAACCACTCCTGGTGTCACCTTCCGGGGACATTGGCACTCTCCAGCTCTTTTTTTTTTTCTCTCTCTACCTCCTTTTTTTCCCTCTCTCCCCTTGTCTTCTTCTCCACATTCTCAATCTCGGATCATCAATGCCTCCTTTATGACGAAGCTCCACTACTCCATCGTATCTAACTGGATTAATCTTTTGCCATCCACATAGGCTTGAGATGAGACAAGTCCAAAGTCACAGCACTTTTTCAGGAACCCACCCCAGCGATACCTATTGAACGGTTGGAGATTGATCGAGTGCACCAGGCATTGGTGCATCGGGAACCTGGTTATCCTCCAAGAGATATCTTAATGAAGCTACACTACTATACTGTACATTGAAAGAACTGGTCCTGCAAGTGACTCAGGACAAAGAATCACACACGATTACCAGTTCTTTACAGATTTAGCACCGCTTAACATCACAAAGCGCAAGCTATGGAGCCGCAGCTGCAGATTCTTACAGCTCATCAGATCCAGTACTGCTAGGGTTTCCCTTTTGCCCTCCATTTCACATTCCAAGGGAAGCAATACACCACAGCAATACATCAGAAGAACTCCAGACAACACGCGACTGACTACACCTGTCAACTTGGGAAACACATTCCGTCAACCAGCCCTCATGCCAATCTCCTCTGAGGTCTACTCCACTGTACCTTGTTGCTATAACCCACAGAGTGTCTAGCTTCTCTTCGCCACTCCCACAAAAAAGAGAAAGAACGTGACATCACTCATTATCCTCAGCACAAGGCCAGCTGTACGGCCAAGCTTCTTTGACCAGATAAGCACCTTATTCTCGCTATGTTCAAGAATTGTTTTTTGGTCTGTCACCGCTATTCCCATTACTGCGTGGGGCCATATCCTGTCATAAAACAGACCATTACCATGTTCCTGGATCTGGGAGTGCTACAGAACCCTGCCTCAGACAAATCACTTCTGGTCTAGCACAGCTCCACTGGCCCTTCTGGATGGGCCCTGCTTATTGCTCACAGTTGTGATTTGTTGGTGGAATGGTCGAGAATTTCTGGCTGTTCTCACCCCACTAAGCTCATTTACTTGGCTGAGTCCTTAATACCTCACTTTCACATTATAGTCTAGACCTTTGTATAAACCTCAGATATAGAGGACCTTTTAAATGTCTCTTCAATGCATCTTACCATGTTAATCAGCTCGAAAACCACAAGAGTGCCTGTTACTCCTCTTACATCCCTACCTGCTGTGAACCTCTTGTTTTTTATGTACTTTTCCAACCATTATATAAGAAGTGGGTGTATTGTTTTGGCCCTGTCTCACAGCACTTCTTCTGGGGCTCCAGCCAGTTAGTTGACATTTAGCCTCTTATGACGACTGCGTTACCATGTTTCATCTATATTGTTGTAAAGATGTCCACTTTCTGGGGGGAACACACTGCAACCCCTCCCTTGACTCTCCTTAATGGGTGACCGCCCCCTGTTTGCTCACATCCAAGACCAGCATATAGGGACACTGTCCCATTCTTGCTCATTTGATTATTGTGCTCATATTCATTAGTTTTGCACTTTATGCCTGATGGACATGCTTGGTAGTTCGCAAATTCTGGATAGATATATATATTATTATATATTCCACAATAAAAAACAATATAGAGAAAAACATAGATTTAAATGCACAGTCCCATAATAGGATCAGCACTATAAACTTATTAGTGAAAACACAATAGTTCAGTGCAAAAAATGTGCACAAAAATTTAGTGGTGACTTGAAAAGCGATGAGGTGATCCAGTACAGTGCTCCAGAATCATCCACCACACCCCTGTGAAATGGACACTCACCGGAAAAGCTGGCTGTGGTTACAACAGCCACAAACGTGCACTCAGTGTAGATCCGCCATCTGTTGTGGGGAAGGCTGTTCAGCAACTTGCACCATCCAGATGTAGCTGTAGTAAATAAAGCTCACCGGGAGCCAGATGAAGTCTCCATAGTGTAGTATTTATTGAAATTGTAAGTTAAATTCCAAAATAAAATGAATCATAAAAACATATGACAATGGGTGCCACTGCCGACCCACCCCACGTCAGCAATAGTGTCTGCTCCCTGAAGATTTTCGTCCAATAGGACTTTACCAAGGGGTCCTCTAGTGTCAAACTAGTTTATATAGCCGCTCAAACATGCTCAAATCATGGTGTCATTGTAGAGAAATTGTAAACAGGAAGTGATACGTCAGCCATTTTGCAGGTGACTGGAAGTGACACAGCAACCATTATATCTATGCTCAAAGGCACAGGAAATGCCAAAAATGCCATTTTGTTGAAGACCAGGAAGTAACCAAAATATAAGAGTATTGGTGCATAATAATTATATATATATACACACACACACACACACACACACACACACACACACACACACACACACACACACATACATATACACACACACACATATACACACACACATATACATACATACATACATACATACACACACAGTGGGGCAAAAAAGTATTTAGTCAGCCACCAAAATTCTCCCACTTAGAAAGAGGAGAGAGGCCTGTACTTGTCATCATAGGTATACCTCAACTAAGAGACAAAATGTGGAAACAAATCCAGATAATCACATTGTCTGATTTTTGAAAGAATTTATTTGCAAATTATAGTGGAAAATAAGTATTTGGTCAATATCAAAAGTTCATCTCAATACTTTGTTATATATCCTTTGTTGGCAATGACAGAGGTCAAACGTTTTCTGTAAGTCTTCACAAGTTTGTCACACACTGTTGCTGGTATGTTGGCCCATTCCTCCATGCATGCAGATCTCCTCTAGAGCAGTGATGTTTTGGGGCTGTCGCTGGGCAACACAGACTTTCAAATCCTTCCAAAGTTTTTCTATGGAGTTGAGATCTGGAGACTGGCTAGGCCACTCCAGGACCTTGAAATGCTTCTTACAAAGCCACTCCTTCATTGCCCGGGCAGTGTGTTTGGGATCATTGTCATGCTGAAAGACCCAGCCATGTTTCATCTTCAATGCCCTCGCTGATGGGAGGAGGTTTGCACTCAAAATCTCACGATACATGGCCCCATTCATTCTTTCGTGTACACGGATCAGTCGTCCTGTTCCCTTTGCAGAGAAACAGCCCCAAAGCATGATGTTGCCACCCCCATGCTTCACAGTAGGTATGGTGTTTTTTGGTTGCAACTCAGCATTCTCTCTCCTCCAAACACGACGAGTTGTGTTTCTACCAAACAGTTCTACTTTGATTTTATCTGACCATATGACATTCTCCCAATCCTCTTCTGGATCATCCAAATGCTCTCTAGCAAACCTCAGATGGGCCTGGACATGTACTGGCTTAAGTAGGGGGACACATCTGGCACTGCAGGATCTGAGTCCCTGGCGGCGTAGTGTGTTACTGATGGAAGCTGATGGAAGCCTTTGTTACGTTGGTCCCAGCTCTCTGCAGGTCATTCACTAGGTCCCCCTGTGTGGTTCTGGGATTTTTGCTCACCGTTCTTGTGATCATTTTGACCCCATGGGGTGAGATTTTGCGTGGAGCCCCAGATCGAGGGAGATCATCAGTGGTCTTGTATGTCTTCCATTTTATAATTATTGCTCCCACAGTTGATTTCTTCACACCAAGCTGCTTGCCTATTGCAGATTCAGTCTTCCCAGCCTGGTGCAGGTCTAAAATTTTGTTTCTGGTGTCCTTCGACAGCTCTTTGGTCTTCACCATAGTGGAGTTTGGAGTGTGACTGTTTGAGGTTGTGGACAGGTGTCTTTTATACTGATAAGTTCAAACAGGTGCCATTAATACAAGTAATGAGTGGAGGACAGAGGAGCCTCTTGAAGAAGATACAGGTCTGTGAGAGCCAGAAATCTTGCTTGTTTGTAGGTGACCAAATACTTATTTTCCACCACAATTTGCAAATAAATTCTTTCAAAAATAAGACAATGTGATTGTCTGGATTTGTTTCCACATTTTGTCTCTCATAGTTGAGGTATACCTATGATGACAATAACAGGCCTCATCTTTTTAAGTGGGAGAACTTGCACAATTGGTGGCTGACTAAATACTTTCTTGCCCCAATATCAGTAGATTATATTATAATATATATATATACATACACACACATACATACATACATACATACACACACACACACACACAGGGGACGGAAAGTATTCAAACCCCCTTAAATTTTTCACTGTTATATTGCAGCTATTTGCTAAAATCATTTCAGTTCATTTTTTTTCCTCATTAATGTACACACAGCACCCCATATTGACAGAAAAACACAGAATTGTTGACATTTTTGCAGATTTATTATAAAATAAAAACTGAAATATCACATGGTCCTAAGTATTCAGACCCTTTGCTGTGACACTCATATTTAACTCAGGTGTTGTCCATTTCTTCTGATCATCCTGGAGATGATTCTACACCTTCATTTGAGTCCAGCTGTATTTGATTATACTGATTGGACTTGATTAGGAAAGCCACACACCTGTCTATATAAGACCTTACAGCTCACAGTGCATGTCAGAGCAAATGAGAATCATGAGGTCAAAGGAACTGCCTGAAGAGCTCAGAGATGGAATTGTGGCAAGGCACAGATCTGGCCAAGGTTACAAAAAATTTCTGCTGCATTTAAGGTTCCCAAGAGCACAGTGGCCTCCATAATCCTTAAATGGAAAACGTTTGGGATGACCAGAACCAGCGCCAGGTTCACCTTTACATCATGTTATGTGTACTTTCCGTTCACCTTCCGGCCAAACTGAGCTATCGGGGGAGAAGAGCCTTGGTGAGAGAGGTAAAGAAGAACCCAAAGATCACTGTGGCTGAGGTACAGAGATGCAGTCGGGAGATGGGAGAAAGTAGTAGAAAGTCAACCATCACTGCAGCCCTCCACCAGTCGGGGCTTTATGGCAGAGTGGCACGACGGAAACCTCTCCTCAGTGCAAGACACATGAAAGCCTGCATGGAGTTTGCTAAAAAACACCTGAAGGACTCCAAGATGGTGAGAAATAAGATTCTCTGGTCTGATGAGACCAAGATAGAACTTTTTGGCCTTAATTATAAGCGGTATGTGTGGAGAAAACCAGGCACTGTTCATCACCTGTCCAATACAGTCCCAACAGTGAAGCATGGTGGTGGCAGCATCATGCTGTGGGGGTGTTTTTCAGCTGCAGGGACAGGACGACTGGTTGCAATCGAGGGAAAGATGAATGTGGCCAAGTATAGGGATATCCTGGATGAAAACCTCCTCCAGAGTGCTCAGGACCTCAGACTGGGCCGAAGGTTTACCTTCCAACAAGACAATGACCCTAAGCACACAGCTAAAATAAGGAAGGAGTGGCTTCACAACAACTCTGTGACTGTTCTTGAATGGTCCAGCCAGAGCCCTGACTTAAACCCAATTGGGCATCTCTGGAGAGACCTAAAAATGGCTGTCCACCAACGTTTACCATCCAACCTGACAGAACTGGAGAGGATTTGCAAGGAGGAATGGCAGAGGATCCCCAAATCCAGGTGTGAAAAACTTGTTGCATCTTTCCCAAAAAGACTCATGGCTGTATTAGATCAAAAGGGTGCTTCTATTAAATACTGAGCAAAAGGTCTGAATACTTAGGACCATGAGATATTTCAGTTTTTCTTTTTTAATAAATCTGCAAAAATGTCAACAATTCTGTGTTTTCTGTCAATATGGGGTGCCATGTGTACATTAATGAGGAAAAAAAAATGAACTTAAATGATTTTAGCAAATGGCTGCAATATAACAGAGTGAAAAATATAAGGGGGTCTGAATATTTTCCGTCCCCACTGTATATATACACATACACACACACACACACACACTATCTCTCTATCTCTCTCTATATATAACACACACACACACACATTTTTCTTTCTCACTTTAGCATTTTTTCACTTTAACACTTTTTTTGACTTTATTTCAATGTGCTGTCTATAACAGTATTCTCATCTCATCGCTGTTCATTTACTTTTGGCGCTACACACTTTAAGATTTATATGTTTCGTATATTACTTATCTGTCAGCTGCCGCCCCACCACAGCGTGGAGATACATCTTTTTTAAAACAGTTATTACAAATCACGACTGCAGCAAAGCAGATAACGGCAGCTGCCTGGAAAACCCCTCCCTCTGTTTAAATTAGGTTAAAAAATAGCAATAATAAATGATAAAATTGAGGCTTCCCTTCAGGATTGAATCTCCAAATATAATAAATAATAATGTTTGGCAACCATTGATCGAGAAAATTCCTCCTCTCAGTCTTTGACACCAGCTTGCTTGACCCATAATATAATGCTTCTAGCAATATATCAGTGGTATCGCCTTGATCACCCAGACCCCCTGGGAAACCCCCCTTGTCCTCATCTTCCTACACTTTTACTTATCCCTTTTTATTATTATGGGGCAAGCAATTTAATACAAACACCTGAACATATTGTGTTAGGCTCGTCTATGTTTTTGTAACAGTAATATGATGTAGAAGACTGTATAAGACCTTATGAGGCATGTCCCATAAGCCAGTTGTTTTCTGTTATAATGTAAAATGGTTATAGAATAACATTTTTTGAACAAAAAAAGAAAGTGTAGGAAACTATTACCTTGGCTTCATCTTAGATACACATAAATATAATGACAGAAAATGTACTATGCAGATGAACGTTTATGACGAATAATAATTTTATAAAATACTTGTGAAAAGTAGTATAATCACATTTTAAAATAAATGACCACTACCTTCATTAGTGCGCAGAACCATTTGGGTCTACAAATCAGCTATTAAAAATTAATAACTGCAATATAAAATTCCATGAAACTTTCTAAGGCTATTGCTTTTTACTTTGCAGGTAGATACATACATTTTCTAGAATGACTACTTTACAAACATATACCTACTTGCTGAAGTTATTATACAACTTATCAGCTTAAGCATGAGATTTAGAAAGTTGTCAAAATGTATTCATTCAGTCCTCATTGTTCCTGGGGTAGTTTTTGGGCTGCAAGGCTCTGTTGAAACAGCTTCTGTGACTCCTGATGATGGAGCACTGTTTTCTGGAAAACTTGTTGCAATTGTTTGACCACTGTTGCATGGCACTTGCCAGCTGTTAAATGGCCAAAATGAGCTCCCAGCAATTCTACAGACACACGCACACAGACAGAGGATATATTTTATGAATTAATTTACTTGGTGACACAAAAATTTTAAAGATACTTTAATTTCAGAGGTTACAAAACCATAAACGTTATAAACTATAGCCTAAGCCAGAGGACATATTAAACTCCTTTGAAGCACACATTGGGATTTACTGGTTAGGTTTTTGCACAATCAGTCTTCTCTGGCTTTGTTATAAACATACAGTAATAAAAGGATTTTAAATCAATAGCATACACTTACAACTTGAACAAAATTTACACATCGAAATGTTAATTCAACTACTATGAACAGTTGAAAAAAAAGGTTTAATATTTTATAAATATTAAAGAAAAGAATTGAACATGATCTGTAGAGCATTAACAACTGTAATGTTATGAAGTAAGCCTTGTTTAGACTATAATGCCATTTCTTTTCTCATGACTATAGGATCTGATGATTAGTACAGTTTAGAAAGTATAAATATACTTTCAGTCCAAAAGAGCTGTTCAAATAGAGAACACTTTAACTTCATGATCATTTACAGAAGTGTACCCCTGGATGATCATTTATAGAAGCCTCCCCATAGAGCATACATAAATCCATTCACAGTTACTGTCCCTAAAGGAACTGACAATCCAATGTCACTTTCACATTCATATGCATACCAGGGATAATTTTGTGCAGAAGCCAATTAGCCTAAATTAGAAACTGAAGCACAACAAATATGAAAAACCACAGGGACAATATTTGACATCTCTATATCCTTATTGAATAAATCAAAACCATTTATGGCATCAGTAATGCACACAACAGTCCCTATAAAAAATATATTGTCTCAGAGTCCCACCTCTTCTCCATCTATACCTCTTCCCTTCTCAATTGATAACTCCCATGGCTTCCTGTACCATCTCTATGCTGATGACACCCAAATCTATTTCTCTTCACCTCACTCCTTTAGTCTTCACTCACTTTACCAACTTATTAATGGACATATTAGCATGAACGTTGCTCCACTTCCTCAAACTCAATCTTTCTAAAACTGAGCTCATAATATTCCCTCCTGTCCATATCCCCTCCCCTGACATCTCTATTAAGATCAATAATACAACTAGGGATGAGCAGAACACCCCCCTGTTCGGTTCGCACCAGAACATGCAAACAGGAAAAAAGTTTGCTCGAACACGCGAACACCGTTAAAGTCTATGGGACACGAACATGAATAATCAAAAGTGCTAATTTTAAAGGCTTATATGCAAGTTATTGTCATAAAAAGTGTTTGGGGACCCGGGTCCTGCCCCAGGGGACATGGATCAATGCAAAAAAAAGTTTTTAAAACGGCCATTTTTTCAGGAGCAGTGATTTTAATAATGCTTAAAGTCAAACAATAAAAGTGTAATATCCCTTTAAATTTCGTACCTGGGGGGTGTCTATAGTATGCCTGTAAAGGGGCGCATGTTTCCCGTGTTTAGAACAGTCTGACAGCAAAATGACATTTTGAAGGAAAAATTCCATCTAAAACTACCCACGGCTATTGCATTGCCGACAATACACATAGAAGTTCATTGATAAAAACGGCATGGGAATTCCACACAGGGAAACCCCGAACCAAAATTAAAAAAAAAAAAATGACGTGGGAGTCCCCCTAAAATTCCATACCAGGCCCTTCAGGTCTGGTATGGATTTTAAGGGGAACCCCGCGCCAAAAAAAAAAAAAAAGGCGTGGGGTCCCCCAAAAATCCATACCAGACCCTTATCCGAGCACGCAACCTGGCAGGCCACAGGAAAAGAGGGGGGGATGAGAGTGCACCCCCCTCCTGAACCGTACCAGGCCACATGCCCTCAACATTGGGAGGGTGCTTTGGGGTAGCCCCCCAAAACACCTTGTCCCCATGTTGATGAGGACAAGGGCCTCATCCCCACAACCCTGGCCGGTGGTTGTGGGGGTCTGCGGGCGGGGGTCTTATCGGAATCTGGAAGCCCCCTTTAACAAGGGGACCCCCAGATCCCGCCCCCCCCGTGTGAAATGGTAAGGGGGTACTTACCCCTACCATTTCACTAAAAAACTGTCAAAAATGTTAAAAATGACAAGAGACAGTTTTTGACAATTCCTTTATTTAAATGCTTCTTCTTTCTTCTATCTTCCTTCATCTTCTTCTTCTTCTGGTTCTTCTGGCTCTTCTGGTTCTTCCTCCGGCGTTCTCGTCCAGCGGAGTCTTCTATCTTCTTCTCCTCGGGCCGCTCCGCACCCATGGCATGGGGGGAGGCTCCCGCTCTTCTCTTCATCTTCTTCTTCATCCTCTTCTCTTCTTCCTTCTTCTCTTCTTCTCCGGGCCGCTCCGCACCCATGCTGGCATGGAGGGAGGCTCCCGCTGTGTGACGGAGTCTCCTCGTCTGACGGTTCTTAAATAACGGGGGCGGGGCCACCCGGTGACCCCGCCCCCCTCTGACACACGGTGACTTGACGGGACTTCACTGTGATGTCACGGGGAATGCCACAGGGAAGTCCCGTCATGTCCCGTGCGTCAGAGGGGGCGGGGTCACCGGGTGGCCCCACCCCCCATTATTTAAGAACCGTCAGACGAGGAGACGCCGTCACACAGCGGGAGCCTCCCGCCATGCCAGCATGGATGTGGAGCGGCCCGGAGAAGAGAATGAAGAAGAGAAGGAGAGAAGAAGGAAGAAGAGGATGACGAAGAAGATGAAGAGAAGAGCGGGAGCCTCCCCCCATGCCATGGGTGCGGAGCGGCCCGAGGAGAAGAAGATAGAAGACCCAGCGGAGGAGATGCTGGACGAGAACACCGGAGGAAGAACCAGAAGAGCCAGAAGAACCAGAAGAAGATGAAGGAAGATAGAAGAAAGAAGAAGCATTTAAATAAAGGAATTGTCAAAAACTGTCTCTTGTCATTTTTAACATTTTTGACAGTTTTTTAGTGAAATGGTAGGGGTAAGTACCCCCTTACCATTTCACACAGGGGGGGCCGGGATCTGGGGGTTCCCTTGTTAAAGGGGGCTTCCAGATTCCGATAAGCCCCCCCGCCCGCAGACCCCCACAACCACCGGCCAGGGTTGTGGGGATGAGGCCCTTGTCCTCATCAACATGGGGACAAGGTGTTTTGGGGGGCTACCCCAAAGCACCCTCCAAATGTTGAGGGCATGTGGCCTGGTACGGTTCAGGAGGGGGGGGGCGCACTTTCATCCCCCCCTCTTTTCCTGCGGTCTGCCAGGTTGCGTGCTCGGATAAGGGTCTGGTATGGATTTTTGGGGGGACCCCACGCTGTTTTTTTTTTTTTTTTTTGGCGCGGGGTTCCCTTTTTGGCGCGGGGTTCCCTTAAAATCCATACCAGACCTGAAGGGTCTGGTATGGAATTTAGGGGGACTCCCACGTCATTTTTTTTTTTTAAATTTTGGTTCAGGGTTTCCCTGTGTTGAATTCCCATGCCGTTTTTATCAATGAACTTCTATGTGTATTGTCGGCAATGCAATAGCCGCGGGTAGTTTTAAATGGAATTTTTCCTTGGAAATGTCATTTTGCTGTCAGACTGTTCTAAACACAGGAAACATGCGCCCCTTTACAGGCATACTATAGACACCCCCAGGTACGGAATTTAAAGGGATATTACACTTTTATTGTTTGACTTTAAGCATTATTAAAATCACTGCTCCTGAAAAAACGGCCGTTTTTAAAACTTTTTTTTGCATTGATCCATGTCCCCTGGGGCAGGACCCGGGTCCCCAAACACTTTTTATGACAATAACTTGCATATAAGCCTTTAAAATTAGCACTTTTGATTTCTCCCATAGACTTTTAAAGGGTGTTCTGCGGCATTTGAATTTGCCGCGAACACCCCAAATTGTTCGCTGTTCGTCGAACTTGCGAACAGCCAATGTTCGAGTCGAACATGAGTTCGACTCGAACTCGAAGTTCATCCCTAAATACAACTATCAGTTCCTCCCCTCATGCTAGGGTGCTAGGAGTAATCCTGGACTCTGACATGTCCTTTCAGTGCCATATCCAATTACTGTCCCAATTTTATAAACTTCACCTTCAAAACATGCCACTTTTTAACTGTTGAAACCACTAAGCAACTTGTTTACTCCCTTGTTACCTCTTACCTTGACTATTGTAACACCCTCCTCATAGGCCTACCTCTTTCCAGGTTATCCCCCATTCTTTTATGAATGCTGCTGCCAGACCCACCTTACCAACCACTCAGTGTCCAGCACCCCTCTCTGCCAATCCCTCCCCTGGCCTACCATTGCCCAACAAATAAAATGTAAAATATTACCAACTTACAAAGACATTTACAACTCTGCCCCAAGCTACATCACCAATCTAGTCTCCAAGTATCACCCAAATCATCCTCTTTGCTCCTCCCAAGACCTCCTGCTCTCTAGCTTCCTTTACTCCTCCTCCCCTGCTCATCTCCAGCACTTCTCCAGAGCCTCTACCATCCTCTGGAATTCCTTACCCCAATCCATTTGGCTATCTCCTGCTCTGTCCACTTTTCCCTGAAAACTCATCTCTTCAAGTAAGCCCATCCAAGCCTTCAGCGAAAAACTGAATCCTTTATTACTCTCATCAGTTTATCCCTCAGTGTTATTACCTTTTGTTCCACAAGCCCCTCCCTATTAGAGGGGTTGGTCTGTGCTGGGGAGTCTCTGTAATGAAGAATTGTGCTAGGGGTTAATCTATGCTAAGGGAAAAATTCATCTGTGCTAAGGGGTCTGTGTAGGTGGGGTTGATCTATGCTAGAAGTCCATCTGTACTAAAGGGGATCTGTCTGTTCTGAAGGATTTGTGCTAGGGAGTCAGTCTGTACTGAGGGATCTGTGCTGGGGGAATCTGTACTATGGGGTTTGAGCTTGGGTGTCTGTACTGAGGGCCTGGGCTGGGGGGGGGGGGGGTTTAGGGATGTTAGGGGAGATTTGTACTGTGGGTGATATTGGTTTAGGGGTGGTTTGTATTGGGAAGGGGGGCAATTTAGTTTAGTTTAGTAGTACTCTGTAAAGTGCCCTGGGCGCTATGCAATCCTGACCCCTGCACTATATAAACACTTAGGGGAATTTATCAAAAAACTGGAGCAGCCAGAATCTGGAGCAATTGTGCACAACAAATAGGCTTCTAACTTGCCTTTTCAAAACTTAACAGAATGAGCTGAAGATAAAAGCTGGTTGGTTGCTATGAACATCTGCTCTAGATTCTGTCTGCTCCTGTTTTGATAAATTCCATTGACTGTGTTTTCCATTTCAAACGCCTGACTACTGCTCTCCAAGTACATTACTACTGAAGTTATTCTGTAAGGTAGATTGTGTAGAGAAAAGCATATGAAATAGAAGAGTTTAATTTTATTAAATTGTGTGCTGAGGTGTTTACAGGTCTACAGGTCTATTATACTCTTGCTTGTAGCACAATCATTAAAGCATATTTTGTGAGTAAAAAGGAATGTGGCAAGTATTGTGGGAGTAGGCTCAGGTTTTATCTAGCCATGTCCCTTGAAGCCCCTCCCATCATCATGATTTGGCCATGCCCACAATATGGTATTCCACTTAATTTTTTCAAACCATTTTTTTATGGAGGGGGGGTGTAGACTGAATCAGCCCAGGGTTCCAGATATGTCACTGGGATAAGGTTCAGGTTTGGAGCTACTTTCGAGGCAGATCTCACAGTTTCACAAAACTCCAAATTTATAGCTGAAAATATATGCCTTAACCCATAATGCACTGCATAAACCTTGTCCCTGGTCAGATGAATTCCGGAGATCAATAATCTGAAAGAAAAAGGACAAACCAGCCCACTCGCTATGAAATGGTGGGCTTCCAGCACCCATATTGTCAATGTGTGCGGGAGCTGGTTAGGAAACGCTGAGAAATCTGTGTAGGGAGAGATACTTTGCTACACAGTGCTATACTGTAGATTGCAGTGGGGTGCTCTTTATACCACTGTATGCCTCCCAGTTCTATGCTCACCTATAAGTTGTTTTTTCTTGTAGCCAATCGTGTGTTAGATTATTTTTAAATTTAATGTAGGAAAATAGACCATGAGCCCTTTAATTGTGTTCATCCACCTCAGCTGATCTTTCAGTCCTTCGTTTTCTTGACCGATGGCCATTAAATTATCTGAATTTGGACCTTTATTGATCCACTGAACATTTTTTTTTTTTTTATATTCAGTCCGATTTTGTATTTTGTTTCGATGGCTTCTATAAAAGACATCCCCTAATTGATCTGCTTTACAACTCTGTTTTACATGTTAATTTTTATTTCCTGTTCCCTTTCATTGGGCTTCCAATGTATTTGAAAATTCAGTGTCCACTTTTTCATTATGCCCTTCACATTGTCAGAAAAGGATTTAGCTGAAGCAAAGTCAAAAAGCTGTTTTACATTTGAGAACCATGGTCAGATAGTACCAAGAGAATTGTAACTATTCCCTCTGCAGGACAGGTGTCTGAGCTGGTAATTTTTTTTTTTTTATAAAGTAACAAGGTAGAGTTCAGGCCTGAAACTCCTTGTTCAGAGCAGAAAAAAAATTATACATACACACACATATACATACAAAATACTGTTTTAAAAACAGACACACACACACACACACACAAACCTACTACTTCTGCATGTAGAACTCACTTTAGAACCTTCTAACCTGCTTTTATATTTAAGGAGATTTTCCTAATTGAATGGCATTTGTTGCAATAGGAGGGATACATGGAACAAATATGTGATGGGGAGCTGAAAACAAAGAGCAGCTTTGTCAGAAACAAGTGTTAAAGGAAAAGCCTTTTTGTGGAAAAACAACCAGCTTATAGCTGTGGTTTTGTTTCCCCCTTCAGCTCTGACTATAGTGTGATAGCAGCCACCATTGGTAAAATTCAGTAAATCGTTTCTTTGAATTACCTAATCAGAGTTTTGCATTTCGGGACCGTGGCAACAGACCCTTTTTCCCCCTTGTATTGGGGATATATGAAATGTCACCCTACGTCTCCCCTCAAAAAAACTTCTAGTTCTCACTGTCCGCAATCAAACACGTCGCCTCTTAACCACAAGCATCCAAATACTTCTACTCCTATTTCTGCCTTGCTTCCTGCTGTATCATGGCATTTCACTTGCTAATGTATTGCAGGGAATGACCTTCTGGAAAAAATAATGGTGTCTGGATACCTACCTTTGGATTAGCACAGACCACATGCAAGAGTGAAAAAGCATTTCCCCAAAAATGGCTGCCAAGTGCCCTTGAGAAAGAGAAAAAGGGAGCATTCGAGCTAAAATAAATACATATTATATGGCCGATATACTCCCTTGAGGGGGGGGGGGGGGGGTGACACAAGAAGCAGCACAATAAAAAGAAGTGGTTGCTTTGCATGCTTGAAGGAGGAGGAACATGGCCAGACACTTTGTACTAATACGGAGGAATTGCAGCACAAACAATCTGGGCAAATGATAAAAAATGGCCACTATGCAAGCCTGAGGGAGAGGAAGAAAAGGGAAAAGAGAAAAGGGCTTATTGGTAGCACATGCAGGAAAGTGGCTGCTTTGTGTTTTTGTGTTTGGGAGGAGTAAAAAGCAAAACAAAAGCCAAAAAAACCCAGCCCCTCAGAGCTTCTACAAACTGATTTTCTAATATGTGCAACCTCCGTGGAATATTTGGGAAGGGTGGGCAGATTCTGGGTGTAGGATTTAATATGCTTTTTTTGTGTTGTCTGCCATCCCTTGAAGTATAATTCACCCTCTATTTACTGCTGCTTGCCTATCCCCCTGAATTGTGGAAGGGTGGGCATTTTTTTTTTTGCGCTGTTGTTCCACTTATCCTTAGTACCAGCACCACATTCGTCCTCATGGCCAGTACTTGAACCCTCCTCCTTTTAAGGTGGAGTTTGCAGAAAAGGTGGATGAGGAAATTGACACATCAGCATTCCTCCAGAAACAATGAGGAAAAGGGAGCATTAGCAGTTTTTAAAGCAAAATAACTGCTATGCACCCTTGAGGGGGAGAGAAATGATGCCTTAGCAGCACTGTATGAGAAAGTGGCACCCTTGAGGAGTGCATGATTGTTACTGCAAACTTCTCTCGTTGAGGTGCTGCCCCCCATTGAGCTCTGTGGTTTTTCCTTATGCACATGGTACCCAAAAGGCTGATAGGTTTACCATGGCTTGTACACTGCAGACAGGAGGTTGAAGAGCTCATGTACTGTCCTGACATCAGTTTCTACCAAACATATACCGGACATCTCTAGTTTGAATATTTTGGAAATAATTGGAGATACAGGGGTGGAAGGGAGAGGTTTAAGGAATCTGTGGGATTTAAGGTGTTTTTGTGCATTTTTTTTTTTTTTTTGACGTTTAATTAATATTTTAAGGCAATACAGTGTACGGTGATAAAAAAAAAAGCCCACAAACTTTACTATGAAACTATTTTGCCACTGGCGTGTGTTTTTGGTTGAGGGCTTGAATTACATTTTTTTCCCAAATTATATTGAAATAAATTGGGCTGCTGGAATAAAGCCAAGAAAAAAATGTGAAAGTAGGAGGCGCATGCGAGGAGCTTCTGGAGATATCCACCTAATCATCGGAGCTCCGTCTCGCTCGTTTGCCCCAGACCGTAGCCATCTGATTGAGCAACCCCGCTCCCAATTGCTCATGTATGAGGACGCAGGCGATACTGGGTCCTCATACATGTCTGTGTGGGGCACCCAGAGGGACTTATCTCACTTGGATGCTGATCCCTGGGCTCCAGATGAATCCAAGATGGCGCCCGGCATGCTTTATGAGGCTGATGCAGAGGGAGAAGATATGGACACTGGCACTGAGCCCTCTATACTCAGCTACGACGGGTATGCCCACAGTGAGTACACACAATCCTGCAATCCAGCCATGTAGCACTGGAGTAGGAACCCACATGATGTGGCTCCAGGCGGAGACTCAGATCGCATCAACAGTGTGCCAATGCCCAGGTGTAAAAGGGGTTTGATGGATCTGTTTAGATTTGTAGATCTCCTTCAAAGTGCAGTGGTTGGTTTATCGCTGCCAGCGTACGTCCCTGTGTCAGAGCGGGAAATTATTTTGGAACTCAGCGCCCCGATCTCAGTGACACATCTGACTATCCCCATACGGACCGTTAAATAGTAGAATAAAGTAAACTCACTGTTTTGCTTCCGTTACCTTTTTTTTGTAGACAGTATGTTTTAGCACGCGCCTTATAACGCAGTGCGCCTTATGTATGGGTCAAGTACAGAAATAGTCCCCGTAATTGAGACTGCGCCTTATAATCCGGTGCGCCTTATGGTGCAGAAAATACGGTATATATATATATACATACATACATACTGTACATACACATAGAGACACACACACACATATATACACACACACACAGTGGGGATGGAGAGTATTCAGACCCCCTTAAATTTTTCACTCTGTTATATTGCAGCCATTTGCTAAAATCATTTAAGTTCATTTTGTTTCCTCATTAATGTACACACAGCACCCCATATTGACAGAAAAATACAGAATTGTTGACATTTTTGCAGATTTATTAAAAAAGAAAAACTGAAATATCACATGGTCCTAAGTATTCAGACCCTTTGCTGTGATACTCATATATTTAACTCAGGTGCTGTCCATTTTTTCTGATCATCCTTGAGATGGTTCTACACCTTCATTTGAGTCCAGCTGTGTTTGATTATACTGATTGGACTTGATTAGGAAAGCCACACACCTGTCTATATAAGACCTTACAGCTCACAGTGCATGTCAGAGCAAATGAGAATGATGAGGTCAAAAGGAACTGCCTGAAGAGCTCAGAGACAGAATTGTGGCAAGGCACTGATCTGGCCAAGGTTACAAAAAAATTTCTGCTGCACTTAAGGTTCCTAAGAGCAGATGTTTTCAACTAAGACATGCGGCACGGGCTCAGTTTCCTCAGACACCTTTGCTTCAGGCAGATCCCATTGAGGAGCTACTGGCGTCTGGAGATGTCTCTAAGCCCCTTTCCACCTTATATGCTGTACTCCTGGGTAAGGACTCTCCTAAAATAGCAAAACTATGGGACAGTTGGCACACCGACATTCCATCATTAGACAGAGAGGATTGGGAGGAATGTCTAGATAATGGCCCTAAACTGGTGATTGCATCCAAGGATAAATTAATCCAGGTCAAATTTATACATAGGATTTACTACACCCCACAGAGACTCCATCGCATATTCCCTGACAGAGACCCCATGTGTAACAAATGTAAGTGTCAAATTGGAACCTTTATCCACATGTTCTGGGAATGCCCATTGATAGTAACATATTGGTGTGCAATATTTGCAGAGATAAATTCCAGGTTGCAATTATCCATACCAATCACTCCGGAGTTGGCCCTTCTCGGGATTCATGACAATGAACAAAGAGCCTATCATTTAAAATTGCTTGTTTCCTTTCTACTTTATTATGCCAAGAAGGAGATACTGATGAAGTGGACAGACCCCTCACCCCCGACCGTGTCGGCCTGGGAGGCACAGATTGAGGCAGCTATACCTATGTACAGAATCACATATATCAATCGAGGTTGTCCATGGAAATTTGAGAAGGTGTGGACACCTTGGCTCTCATCTTAGGGAACCATAGTGGATTTATGTATTATGTGGGGGGGAGGGAGGGGTAGTCCCCGGATACATGAGGTACTTTTCTCTGTGATCATCTTGTCTAAAATATTAATATATACTGATGTTTCACCTCCTACACATGTATGACACTGCTATGCGATTGCTCATGCTTATCTGTCATGTAATGTTCTGAATTATGTCAAGAGGTATTCTGTAACCTTCTTCCTTATGATACAATAAAGCACACCTGTTTGTTAAAAAAAAAAAAAAAAAAAAAAAAAAAAAGGTTCCTAAGAGCACAGTGGCCTCCATAAACCTTAAATGGAAGACGTTTGGGACGACCAGAACCCTTCCTAGAGCTGGCAGTTCGGCCAAACTGAGCTATTGGGGGAGAAGAGCCTTGATGAGAGAGGTAAAGAAGAACCCAAAGATCACTGTGGCTGAGCTCCAGAGATGCAGTCGGTAGATCGGAAAAAGTTGTAGAAAGTCAACCATCACTGCAGCCCTCCACCGGTCGGGGCTTTATGGCAGAGTGGCCTGATGGAAGCCTCTCCTCAGTGTAAGACACACGAAAGCCCGCATGGAGTTTGCTAAAAAACACCTGAAGGACTCCAAGATGGTGAGAAATAAGATTTTTTGGTCTGATGAGACCAAGATAGAACTTTTTGGCCTTAATTCTAAGCGGTATGTGAGGAGAAAACCAGGCACTGCTTATCACCTGTCCAATACAGTCCCAACAGTGAAGCATGGTGATGGCAGCATCATGCTGTGGGGTGTTTTTCAGCTGCAGGGACAGGACGACTGGTTGCAATCGAGGGAAAGATGAATGTGGCCAAGTACAGGGATATCCTGGAAGAAAACCTTCTCCAGAGTGCTCAGGACACCAACAAGACAATGACCCTAAGCACACAGCTAAAATAACGAAGGAGTGGCTTCACAATAACTCCGTGACTGTTCTTGTATGGCCCAGCCAGAGCCCTGACTTAAACCCAATTGAGCATCTCTGGAGAGACCTAAAAATGGCTGTCCACCAACGTTTACCATCCAACCTGACAGAACTGGAGAGGATCTGCAAGGAGAAATGGCAGAGGATCCCCAAATCCAGGTGTGAAAAACTTGTTGCATCTTTCCCACAAAGACTCATGGCTGTATTAGATCAAAAGGGTGCTTCTACTAAATACTGAGCAAAGGGTCTGAATACTTAGGACCATGTGATATTTCAGCTTTTCTTTTTTAATAAATTCACAAAAATGTCAACAATTATGTGTTTTTCTATCAATATGGGGTGCTGTGTGTACATTAATGAGGAAAAAAAATTAACTCAAGTGATTTAGCAAATTAGCAAATGACTGAAATATAACAAAGAGTGAAAAATTTAAGGGAGTCTGAATACTTTCCGTCCCCACTGTGTGTGTGTGTGTGTGTGTGTGTGTGTATTTGATGACTGAATAAGGAGTCAGTGATATGATCCGTGAGAATGGTACGGTTTCATAGTATCACATACAGCTTAAAAAGCAACTCCCAAGCATTTGACAGGATTGGGGATTTTCAGGTCACCTTTCAAGTCACATAAAAAAGGAAGACTCTGCCCCTGTGTATGATATTTTTCTAAATGTTTTATTTTTTTTTGCATTATTACACCTCTCCCATTGCTATGCCCAGCTCTCTGTGGCCTTTGGCAATCCCTTTCCTATTAGCCTTAAAAATTGACAGACTTGATCTTCAAATTTCACCACCAAGATTCTTTGGGGTTCAGATTTAAGTTTGCAATTTTCAGATTTCATGAAGAAAACCCAGACATATACACTCATTCTTACACAAGCATCAGAGGTGAAAGGAAGTTTTCTGGTGATAACTGTGCTCATCCAGCCTTTGAGATATTGCATCTTGCCTTCTGTTGTGCATTTCCTTTCCCCAACAAAACATAAACAGCAACAAAAAAAAAAAAAAAAAAAAAAAACAACAACTCCTGAACATTAACGATTCTAAATTTGCAGACCACATGACAGAGATGCTTGAACTTAAAGTGGGATCTCAGTGTGGCACAATAACAATTATTTTTCTTACGTTTGACTGAAACACGCTTTATAGTTTGTCATATCACAAAAATATAACACTTTTACAGTAAGATATTGTTAATAAATTTTCTAATAAAATGTTACTTATTATATCACCAGTGCATGCCTGGGTATTTCCATTCTTCCTCCCATTATTCCTCTAGAAGCACACTTATTAATGTTTATCAAGGATTTGCACTGTGCAGGTGGTCATTGTGGCACAAAGAATTCATCAGTCAATGTCAGACTTAATGATCAGCCAAATTAAGTTCACATTGGTAGCTGTCCTTCATCCAGCTGTGAACGTTTAGGCATATTAACATCTCTCTCTTTCAAAAAAAAAAAATATAAATATATAAATTCTCCCTTAAATGCATTCTCAGGTTAAACATAACAGTACATACTTTGACTTTTACCAATCATCTTTCTAGAGTGTTCCTTGTGTTTGTATAGTCCAAATAGAGGTCATGTTGTAATTAACCTATCAGTATGTAGTGAGTACAAGCTACTGTATTTAAAATAGCAAATAATCAATAAAAAGCATAATATGCCAGTTCATTTATTTTAGGTTACACAAAACATGGCAGTTTTCAGCAACTGTTCTTTAATCAATGCCAATTCCCAACCTTCAAAATAACCATAATAATATACTCTTTTTTTTTTAATGCTTATATTTATGCATTTTGCAAGGCCTTTTCAATTCAGATTGTTTTTTACATAACAGAAATAAAAAATGTAGGTAATATAAGGTGTAAACCCTTATTTTTTATACATCCAGATTTGTTGTATGTAGATCTAAATTAGATCTTTAACCGGTTCAATACAGGGCATTTTCACCCCCTTCCTTCCCAGACCAATTTTTAGTTTTCAGCGCTGTCGCACTTTAAACGACAATTGCGCGGTCGGGCTATGTTGTACCCAAACAAAATTGACGTCTTTTTTTCCTCCACAAATAGAGCTTTCTTTTGGTGGTATTTGATCACCTCTGTGGTTTTTATTTTTTGCGCTATAAACAAAAGAAGAGCGACAATTTTGAAAAAAAACACAATATTTTTTACTTTTTGCTATAATAAATATCCCAATTTTTAAAAAAAAAAAATATTTTTTCCTCAGTTTCAGCTGATAGGTATTCTTCTACATATTTTTGGTAAAAAAAAAAAAAAAATCGCAATAAGCGTATATTGATTGGTTTGCGCAAAAGTTATAGCCTCTATAAAATACGGGATAGATTTATGGCATTTTTTTTTTTTAATTATTTATTTTTTTTTACTAGTAATAGTGGCGATTGCAATTTTTTTTCATGACTGCGACATTATGGCGGACACGTCGGACACTTTTGACACATTTTTGGGACCATTCACATTTATACAGCGATCGATGCTATAAAATTCCATTGATTACTGTGTAAATGTGACAGGCAGTGAAGGGGTTAACCACTAGGGGGCGGGGAGGGGTTAAATGTGTTTCCTAGGGAATGCTTCTAACTGTAGGGGGAGGGGATGCTCAAGGGGAGGAGACCGATCAGTGTTCCTCCGTTCTGGGAACACAGATCGCTCTCCTCTGAGCTGACAGGACGTGGATCTCTGTGTTTACACACAGAGATCCATGGTCCGGCCCGGTTAACGGGCAATCGCGGATGCCCGGCGGACATCGTGGCCGCCGGGCACACGCACCGGGACCCGAGCAACGTGGCGGGCGTGCGCGCGCCCCCAGCGGCGCATGTGCCCCCTAGGCGGCCGGAAACCCGAGGCCGTCATATGACGTCCACCCAGGATGGGAGATCCCATCTGTGGACATCATATGTACATACGCGGTAGGGAAGTGGTTAAACTGATACGTATTGTAGCAAAAGTTCCTATTTACTCATTTATGCTCAGATGCATGCACAGATCTCTAACTTCTTTTCCCATAATTCTGTCGGTTCCTGGACATAACCCGGGGAAGATGGTTTCTCAGATGTTCAGGGAGGCCACACCTGATGAGGCGGAGGTAGCTGGGAAAGTGATCTGCAGATAGGCAAGTGGCCCTCCAACACCAGCAGCCAAGCAGAAGCCTAATATCATGCAAGCGCCTATGGAAGGCCTGACTAGTGGCTACTGCAGAGGAGAGTACTTCTCAAATTGCTACTAGTATACTCTAGTTCCAGTGGGGTTTCTCCCCAGTATTCTTGAGCCAGGGATCCCTTCAGCTATTTTCCTGTGTTACCTACGCTTCCCTGGATTTCAATGAGAGGGATGCGGTTTTGAAAGATAAGTTCAAGTAACGGCGTTCTGAACTTTTATTTTTTATGAAGTACTGATTTTCAGCTGGACTCCATTTCTTTAGCATCTTATGGAAATTGTGCTATATAGCCACATTACCCCGATTGAGCCACAGAGACATTGCTGTTAAAAAGTCAATGTATATGCAGATTGTATTGTATTATTCTGCAGTGCATGTATGCCCTTTGCCATTTTGACCTGGTCTGCATTATTGATTCGGACTTTGTACCTATTTAGTAGTTGCAATTCAGAGTTACTTTCTGATGGTTTGGCTAATTACTTCTGCTGTTAAAACCATCACTAGTATAAGGGGAGGGACTGAAGTAGTATTGGCAGCTGAAAACCATGTATGAGACAGGAACACTCAGGAGCAGTCCAAGCAGGTCTGACCTGAACTTTCATTCACCAAGGCAAAAAACAAAAAACAAAAACAAATACAACCCCTGGCAAAAAGTATGTTATCACACTGAATGTTCATTCCATTGTGTAAAAAAAAAAAAAAACTAAAATTAGACATGCCTCAAAGCCTCAAAACTATTTTCATATAACATTCCAACCTTCTGGCTTTAAGAAACACACACAAAAAAAAAAAAAAAAAAAAAAAAAAGAAAGAATGAACTGTAGTCAGTTGCATTTGTTTTTGCAGATCAAGCAGAAGAAAAAACTATGGGATCTCTCAGTGAGGAAAATATTATGGAATCACCATGAATCACCATGTGCTTTTCAGTTCTAAAAAAAACAGCTGCATCAGATTACATCCTGAAAAATTATGTCATCACCAAACATCCTTTCAATTTATGGAAGAAGAAAAGTGTCCAAAATCTCAACATAAATTTTGTACATTTATTGAAGATTTAATGACTGTCCTCTCCCACATTAAAAAAGGAAAAACAAATCAGCGCAAATATATATATAAGAATGGCAAATAGCTGCTGAACACCAGGGTCAACAATCACAAATCCCTGAAAACAATATAAAACAGATGGTGCAGCACTAAAGTATATATAATAAAGTCCATAAATCAAACAATGAAACACTGTATCCAAATAATCATCAGTGATGTGGCATCATGCAGAAAAGTGGGAATATGTGATCCCTCCACCAATGTTAAAGATGGCCTCTCACCTCAGCGCAGGGACCCTTTAATTACAGAGGGTCAAATGCACCTTCCCTTACGGGTCAATGGAGATAGTAGGCAGCGGATCCAGATCAGTCAGATAACAGCAAAAAGCAAGGGCATGTTCAGCATAATGTTTTGCTAATTTCTCATCCAACATCTTGCAAATTCCGTCTCCAAAGTTTTGAAGTATTTTGTCCTCCTTTCCACTATGGAGGGGTAGGGGATACTTCTTCAATGAGCCAGCAGCACATGACAGAGACCTTCTCACCTCTCCCACGTAGGGGTTATAACACCTTCGCAGTAGTGGGACTAGGCAAAAACAAACAAAACACTTGGCCACTCCCATGGGCCATTCTCAGTCAGTATATAACCCCCTCCCTGCTCTAGGTATTCAGTTTAGTAGCAAGCAGTAATAGAAGTATCAAAAAACAACTCCATAGAGGGGTGGGTGCTGTGTCCATCAATGAACTCAGAGAAATGGATTTTACGGCAAGTAAAAAATCCTATTTTCTCATTCGTTCATTAACAGACACAGCCTTCTTTATTTATGATAGGGACGTCCCAAAGCAGTGCCAACATGAGGGGTGGGAAAACAAAAATCCCAAGGCTAATACAAGAGCCAACCAGGTAACAGGAACTTCACCCAGGACAAGCTGGAACCCAACGTGAACGGTACCCCTTCAAGAGGGAATGGACCCTCTAAACAGCGGCCTGCAAAAAACAAATTGCGGCCAAAGAGGCATCCGCAGGTGCCAAAACATTCACTTCATAGAACTTGTGAAAATGTACACCAACAGCCGCCTTGCCAACTTGCACAACGGCCACCTTGCCAACTTGTGCAACGGCTGCCTGATTACAGAAGGCTCAAGAAACACTAAGTGCCCAAGAAGAATGCAAATGTAAATCCAAGGACGGAACTATGTAAAAAAGTAATTAGCACCACTTTAACCTAGAGAGCCTTTTGGAGAACAGAAAACACCAAGTTCAGATCCCACGGCGATGGAAGAAACCACCCCAGTGGAAACAGACGTCTAACCTCTAGAACAAAAAAGGCACGCACCAGGGAGTGCGAGACCAGGAGTGTCACGTACCTGGTGGAGACTGAGCTGTAGAGAGGGCTTCTCTTGCACCTCCTGTCTAGCACCCCTGATAGAGATGACAGGGAGTGAAAGACAGAGTGGCACAAGGGCCGATGTAGCAGGTGGCTCAGGATGGGTCTTGGCAGGAGCCCGTTAGCTGCAGATTACCGGACAGGCACCGAGGACTGGAACTCTGTGTTGCTGGAACAGCGGGCTGAGTCGTGGTCAGTACAAAAGCCAGGAGGTCATCAACAGCCGAGCAGAGCAGGTACTGGAATGTGAGACAGGATCAAAGACGGGATACAGGCCAGGTTCGGTACACAGTCGGGCAGCGCGGTACAGGAGCATGAAGCAGGGACAAGGTCAAAACACAAGCCGGGGTCACAGGAAGGCAAACAGAAGTTCAAGAGGCGTCTCAGGTACAAGCCGGGTCGAACACAGGAACACGGGAACAGATCAGATTCAGGTAACAGGTACTAGCTGAAAGACCACTCAGCAAGGCTCATGTGTCAGTGTTCAGCTAAAGTAAACTATTTGGCGCCCAGACGTGCACGTGTGCACGCATTGGCACGCGTCTGTGTGCGTGCATTGGCGCGCACCCGTGCGCGCGCCAATACAAGTCCCTTTTACACACACTGGTGTGCCCGTGCTGATGTGCAGGTGCGCATCTGTTAGCCAGACTTCTCTTACAGGGAGACGCTGAAGAAGACCGCCCAGGCCGACACCTGGCTCTCTATGGTGCTCAGGCTTATTCCTGCTCATTCCTCCATAAATGGAGGTAGGAAATGGAGCGACCTAAAGGGAACAACAAATCTGATGAAACACGGCCCAGAGAAAGGCCCACCCCTAGCCAACTGAGGTATCCATCTGACAGCATTCCACTCCTGGAATACGTTAGTCGGAAAGGGCCGGAACTAGACATTCTGCTCACCAGAGGAGGATACTGGCAACAGCCAGGGTCACCAACAGCCTTTTTGGCCCACCCTGGTGAGGGACACAAGCCACCGCTTTTGCCTTGTCCGACTGGATCTGTACTGGGAGCTCCCGAAGTCGAGCCGTCCGTGATCCAGACCTAGTCTGATCAATTGAAGTTCCGGCATATTACATGGTAGTCCGGACTCCAATGTCCAACGACCCCGAGCAGAGCTCAGTCCCAGGACATCTCCCCACCTGGACAGACTGGTATTGGTGGTCACTCTGTTCAATTCAAGGGGATTGAAGAACTGAAGAACCGGAGAATGAAGCCACCAGGCTAGGGAACACCTGGTTTCCTGACTCAGCCAAATCCGATAGTTCAGAGACCTTGGGTATTTGTACCATGTCAGGAACCCCCCTTGTGGAAATGTGCAAATGACCTCACCTCAAAAAAGGGTAGATACCATCATACCCAACATCCACATGTAGATCCGCAGAGGAGCCCATCTGCCGGATAGTAAATGAAAAAAAAACGCCTGCATGCCACCTCTGGAGACTGTCCAGGGGAAGAAACACGCTGGCCAGAGTTTAAGCCCGGTCAGGCTCAGACAAACCAACGTTCTGGCCGGACCAATGCAGACTTCCAATAGTATAGACGCCAACTGAAATCAGATAAAGTGTGCATAGGAACTACGTTGCTCCCTGGGGTAATAGAGAATTCGGTGCAGAAGATCGCACAGGCAGCCCAGGATCATCAACCCTCACTGACGTAACCATGTCAGATCCGGGGCCTACACCTCATGAACACCCGAGAAGTAGTGGCCAGATCAAAGGACCACACCACACGCCAATAATGCTCTGCACCCACAGCAGACAGAGGAAGTGTTGGAGTCAGGCACATAACAGAATGCTTAAGCCACCGCTGCATGGGTGGACTCCATTCTGAACTCCTGTACCCACACAAGGCAGGTCAGGGCCTTGAGGTCCAGAAGTAGATGTACCATGCCCTCCATCTTTAGACTGTGCACTAGAGATGAGCTTCGAGTTCGAGTCGAACCCATGTTCGACTAGAACATTGCCTGTTCGACCGTTTGCCTGTTCGACCGTTTGTCGAATTGTGAACGTTATGGGCCATTCATGCCAAATTTGAGTGGCGCGTCTCGACCCATAATTCACTGCGGCATCGCAGTGCATTGCTGGCTGATGATCGGCCAAGCATGCACTATGACCCGCATGCTTTGCCAATCACAGCGCCGTCTGTACAGAGTCGTAATTGGCCAAAGCCAGGGTGGCTTTGGCCAATTATGGCCCAGGGGGTTTAGTACACACCCCACACTGTAAAAGGCTGCCTGCATGGCGGCCTTGTGTAGTGTTTTGTGGGGGAGAGAGATAGACAGAGACAGTGTCATTTGATTCAAGTTAGAGTAGGCAGGTGAGTCAGTTAGCTGCACTTACAGTGTATTGTAAGTGCGGCACAGTGGTGTAGTGGGTAGCACTCTCGCCTAGCAGTAAGAAGGGTCACTGGTTCGAATCCCAACCACGACACTACTTGCCTGGAGTTTGCATGTTCTCCCTGTGCCTGCGTGGGTTTCCTCCGAGTACTCCGGTTTCCTCCCACACTCCAAAGACATGCTGGTAGGTTAAATGGATCCAGTCTAAATTGTCCCTAGTATGTATGAATGTGAGTTAGGGACCTTAGATTGTAAGCTCCTTGAGGGTAGGGACTGATGTGAATGTACAATGTATATGTAAAGTGCTGCATAAATTGACGGCACTATATAAGTACCTGAAATAAATAAAAAAACAAAAAAAAATTATATATATATATCCTAAGTGTTGTGTGTGTGTGTGTATATACATACACACACACACACACACACACACACACACACTGTATTCAGTTTAGCTAGATCCGTTCCTGTTATTCTCTTCCTACTGGCAGGCAGACGTTTTTACAGTAATTTCTGGTGTTCTTCTGATCCTATTAGTACCACAGGCAGGCAGCTGCAGTATTTACAGTTAGTGTACTGTGTCCTCTGCACAGTGTTCACCTAAAGCTACCTGAAGACAATTGCTGTTATGATCCTATTAATACCACAGGCAGGCAGCTGCAGTATTTACAGTTAGTGTACTGTGTCCTCTGCACAGTGTGCACCTAAAGCTGCCTTAAGACAATTGCTGGTGTTCTCTCATACTAATAATACTACAGGCAGGCAGTTGATTCTGCTAGCTGCAGTATCAGTATATATATATATATATATACTGATACCTTATATATCGGACAAACGCAAGACGCGACATGAAGTCACTCAGAGTAGCCCTCCCAAAATACATGTCTAAGCCCCACCGAGGCAGACTAGCGACCAGGAGAACTGCGGCCAAGAGGCACAGCGGACAAACCACAGTGCCTACGCAATAGGCCCCCAAGCAGCAAGGGCAGGGGAATTCTGCTCCCCCTTCAGGTATGCCAGCTGGGCCAAATGTGGACAAGGTATGGTGAGAAATACTCTTGCGCTAGTGAGGCCGTTTGTTGTAAGAGAAGGGTAGTATTGTAAAAAGTGAGAGGACTGGAGGAGATAGTGAAGCATGTCCCGCTGCCTTAACTGACCAGGGGTGGTCTGGAAAAGACAGTTTAGTAGGAGGTGGATGGAGAGCACGTGATCAGACGCTCACATCAAAACAGGTTAGGTTTAATCATGTATATGGGATACAAACATATAAAAATTAAATCATACAATTACTATGTAGCATAAAAACAGGTAACAAAATAAGTACTAAAAAGTTAAAATTGGGGTATGCCCATGTTGAGGCATGTAATTAAAAAAGGTTGACGCGTTTCGAGGGTAAATTCTTCACCAGAGCCAGGAGAACAGGAGTACAGTCTGTATGGGTCGGTAGGCCGACATGTGTACATGGGAAGAAGTGGCTAGTTGGAGGGTATGTCCTGTAATGGATATTTAGTTATTCTAAGTTCCATACCAGTCCCCATCCAGGTGTTCTACAAATGTATTAGATATGTATCTAGTTGTGTTTTCTTTGCAGTGGTGCTTGGCTGTTGGATGTGCCTGTCTCCAGTAGGTATGGAGGAGCAGCTGCAGCCTGAATGTGTCCTTAAGGGTGGGAAGCCATTTGATCCTGGAAGCTGGAAGGGGGAGGAGGTGTCAAAGGTTGCAGGAGCCGTGGATGCCTGAAAGTAGTGCATCTTTATGCCAGTTGGGCCCTTAGAAGACAGAGATTCCTCCATTGGAGCCATGGTTGCCTCTTGCAGCCTAGAGACAGAGGGGTTCACTACTGGAGTAACAGTCCCCTTCTGAAGGGGTCTCCCCAAAGGGGTACCTTACGGCCAGCATTTTTGGAAATGCAAAAGGCACTTGGGACACTCCCAGTCTTCATGGACAAATTTGTCAAAATGAGAGAGAAGGGAAAGCTTTCACCACACAAGACGGTTTATCCAAAAGGGTACCGGCCCTCCCCCACAGCCACTGCCGCATCCCCCCATCTTGAAAGGTTCCCGCACCGATGTAACAAGTGCGACAACAAGTGCCCCTTTGAGCCCTTCTGCTGTCATCCTCACTCCCTAACAGGATAAGGAGCATGGCCAAGAGTCCGCAAGGTGGCCACATTCGTATGCAGAGTCAGATAGGATTGTTCAACAGGGGAGGTAGGGGAGGACAGGAGTGCCCTATATTAGGCTATCTGCCGAAACACTACACCAAAAAGTCGAGGGGGAATGGGGGATTGGGGGTTCCACCCACCGGGGCTCCCCTCCGAAGTCCACATAGGGGATGTCGACTGAGGCCCCTCACAGAGGGCACAGACAGGGGCCCCCCACAGGGGCACAAACTGCTGTCCCCCACAGGGGAACAAACCATGGCCCCTCCCAGGGGGCAAAAACTATAGCACCTCACAGGGGGCATAGACTAGGCCCCTCACAGGGGCACCATGGCCCCTCACAGAGGGCACAACCGTGCCCCTCACAGAGGGCACAGACCGTAGCCCCTCACAGGGGGCACAGACCGTAGCCCCTCACAGGGGGCACAGACCGTAGCCCCTCACAGGGGGCACAGACCGTAGCCCCTCACAGAGGGCACAGACCGTAGCCCCTCACAGAGGGCACAGACCCTCACAGTGCCACCCCTCAGGAAAGGGGGGCTGCCACAAAGCCTAGCAGGCCGTGGCTTAGTAGGCCGCAAAAGCTGCGGGCCACATTTCTGGCAGCCCGCCGTGAGCATGCATGGATTGTGTATAAAAGAAAGAATCGCTGTTCCAGGTGTGCGATGAGAGACTAGTTGGAATGCCTCAGAGTTCCAGCCTCGGCCCGCCTCCATGGGAAACTTGGAAAAGAAGAAAGAAATGGCTACACATCCAGGACTCCCGACTGCCTTTTATTGTTCACAAAGACAACACCAAATACAACAACATATGGTCACGTAGATGCGTTTCACACATACAACTTGTGCTTAATCATTACCAATTGTGGATGACTGGATTAAAGTGATATTCAGCGATGAATTACGAATCTTCATTGGGCAGGGTGATGATGCTGGAACTTTTGTTTGGTGCCATTCCAATGAAATGTATAAACATAAAGAAAAGAACATCCAACCATACCACTTGAAGTAGCCAACATCCCTTAGACAGTCAATATGGAAAAGGAAGAACCCCCCAAGGAACTGGGACCTTAACGGCAACAATTATACAAAAATATAAATTTTATTAAATATACATATATATATACAAAAATGTCAAACCACTAAAAAATTAGATGACAATGACGAATTTCCATAAGGTCCAGACAGCCCAACGTGTTTCAGGACACAAACGTCCCTTTGTCAGGGGAAAAAAGGCAGGAAGGAATTACACCTGAATGGTCATCGTGTAGTTACGCTGGACTGGGGGCAAAAAACGGCATCACAGAAATGCACCAAGGATGTTACAAGGACACAGATATACCGAGTGGGCCACCAGTCATCTGCACAAATCCCACACTGAGGCAGCAAAGGGTGGCGCATATATGAAGGTAAATCCCAGAATTTTTTAGAAAACGCTCCAAAGTGCACAATCTTGATGTGATCCACAGTGGGAGTAGGGCAGAGGAGCCACGGTTGTCAAAAGCAAAAAGGTGTATATCAATGCTCCAAGTTTGGGTGCAAGTCTTGAAGAGTGTTGTTGGACATAAAGTAGCTCACTACATGCGGACCTCGGAGCATCAGATACATGCACCCACCGTCATAGCAGCAAACATTCCAATGAAATGTATAAAGACGACTGCCTGAAGAAAACATGCAAATTTCCATAATCATTGATGTTATGGGGTTGTATGTCAGGTAAAGGTACGGGGGAGAGGGCAGTCATTAAATCTTTAATAAATTCACAAGTATATATTGAGATTTTGGACACTTTTCTTATTCCATCAATTGAAAGGATGTTTGGTGATGATGACATCACTTTTCAGGATGTAATCTGATGCAGAGGTTTGTTTTAGAACTGCAAAGTACATGGTGATTCCATAATTTTTTCCTCAGAATTAAGTGATTCCATATTTTTTTCCTATGCTTGATCTGCAAAAACAGTTACAACTGACTAGTTTTCTTTTTTTTTTTTTAGTGTTTCTTAAAGCCAGATGGCTGGAATGTTAAATGAAAAATAGTTTTGAGGTAGTTTTTTCTTCCATTCTTGTTTTTTTTTCTTTTGTCTTTATGTTCATGTATTTTTTTCTTTTTAACATATGAATCCATCTGGGGAGCTGCTTCCCTGACCAGAAACTGTCCATTGAAGATCCACTGCCCATAGCCCAGAGTCTCTTGCCGCAGGGTCCTGTGTAAAAAGCAGGTCGTGGCTGCTGCGGAGGGCGGGCTGGCTGCATGAGACAGACAGAGAAGAGGAGAGAAGTGAGCGGGTGGACAAGCAGAAATGACATCTCTCTCCACCCGCTCCACATCAGCACCACACATCAGAGCTCTTCCGCCCTCACAGCGCGGTGGAGTGGAGATCATGTGCTTCCTGACATCGGTGGAGCGCCACTTTGCAGCCAGACCCCCTTGCTTCAATGTCGGGGGTGTGACGGGGAGCAGCGAGATGACATCATCTCTCACTGCCCGCCCCGCATCACCGTTCTCCTGCCCTCACTAAATGGACCAGTGCTGTCAGCCTGCCACCAATGCAGAGTCAATGCACCTTTGGTGGCACTGGCTGGCATTGCAAGTGACAATCCACATCAGTTGGCAAGTGACAACCCACATCTGGTAGCGGGTGACGTGGCAAGTGACAAACTGCAAATGGTGGCAGGAGATGTGGCAAGTGACAATCTGCAAATGGTGGCAGGAGATGTGGCAAGTGACAATCTGCAAAGGGTGGCAGAAGATGTGGCAAGTGACAATCCACATCTGCTGCCAGGTGAAAGTGGCAAGCGACAATCCCAATCTGGGGATAGGTGATGGTGGCAAGTGACACGCTGCATCTGGTGGCAGGAGATGTGGCAAGTGACACGCCCAGGGCTCCCACTGATTCTGCATTATGGTGAGTTGAATCACTTCATTATATATTAGAATGTAACAATAGAAACAATGTGCTTCAATCACCCTGACACCATATCAACCATGGTGCCATGATGATTGAAGCGCCAACACCAGCCATTGCCAGTGAAATATGATTTACCACCTGCGTACCCCCCCCCCTGGGCCTGCAAAAAAGTTGGTGACCGCTGCTATGGGCTTTAGCCCCAGATCTTTTGCAAACCTAGCAACGCCCCTGGTTAGAGGTCTAAATATGCCACAAAAGAGATCACAAATATACGATATGCATTAACCAAAAAGGTAAATATCCTTTTTCTACAGGAAACCCATTTTAAATCTACATGCCCACAAGGTGCTATTCTTTCTAATTCATGAGCAACAATCCTAGGGGTAAGTAGAAAGGAGTGGCGATTGGTATACATTCTTTGATCCCAATCTCTGATGTCCAGGAGCTTATCGACCCTGAGGGTAGGTACATTTTTGTTAAATGTAAAATTTTTCATCAACCATTTACATTGGTGAATATTTATGTGCCAAATCAAGGACAAGCTACTATGTTAACTTCAATATTATGCAAGCTTAGAGATTTCCTGGAGGGAGCACTGGTTTTTGGTGGTGATCCGAATATGACTTTGGATCCTTTAATGGACAATTCAACAGGTAAACCACACATTTCTTACTCCCGTTTGAATAGGTTGTTTCATTCACTTCAACTAGTGGATGTTTCACGCATTTTACATCCTTTGGATAAATATTATACATGCCACTCAGCTTCTTACAATACGTATATACGGTTCTCGACGGGCTCACGCCGATATACAGAATGGCACCACTGCACAAATCGCCGTACCCATATGGCACTCCCGCACCCCCGACGATCAGATTAGTTACAGAACCGATCAGTCTTCAGTCTTCTGGACCTTCTGATCGGTTTTGGCAAATTAAATGCTTCCGCTTCCTGTAAATGTAAACACAGACAGGGGAAGTGATGTCATCTCCCCACGTGGAATCCTTTTTCAGTTCCAGTGAGAGGAGAGAGGATATCTAACCGTGAGTTGCACCAACACTACACTAACACCAGTACACATTTCACCCCCCGGATCACCCCCGCCCAGTTAACCCCTTCACTCCCTGTCACTGTCACTAAGTGCAGTTTTCAGATTTTTCATTGATCACTGTACTGGTGTCACTTGTGACTCCAATCAGTGTTAGGGCAGTTAGTAGGCCCAGGTAGGTTTAGGGTACCCCCTAAACCCCCCAATAAAGGTTTAACCTCTTGATAACCCCCCCCAGTAAACCCTTTCACTCCCTGTCACCAGTGTCACTAGTAGATCTTTTTTCTGATCGCCGTATTAGTGTCATGGGTGACGCTAGTTAGCCAGTTAGTTGGTTAGTTTCACGTCAGGTTTTTATATCGTCAGGGTATATATATTACCTAATAAAGAGGTTATCCCCGATTTCCCCCTAGTTACCCTTTCACCCCGCCACCAGTGTTCACCGTATTAGCGTCATGGGTGACGCTAGCCAGTTGGTTAGTTTCACCGTCAGGTTTTTATAGCGTCAAAGTACCCCCATATATTACCCAATAAAAGGTTTTATCCCCCTGATTGCTCCTAGTTACCCTTTCACCCCATCACTAGTGTCACGGGTGACGCTGGTTAGTTATTTTTTTATAGCGTCAGGGTACCCGCCGTATATTACCCAATAAAGGTTTAACCTCCTGATCGCCCGGCGGGTGACATCAGTTTTAGAGTCAGTGTCAGTCCTAGGCAGCGTCAGATTAGTGCCAGTAGCACCAACACCCACGCACCATACACCTCCCTTACTAGTATAGTGTCTGAATGGATCAATATCTTAGATCTGATCAGATCTATACTAGCATCCCCAGTAGTTTAGGGTTCCCAAAAATGCAGCATTAGCAGGATCAGCCCAGATACCTGCTAGCACCTGCGTTTAGCTCCACCGCCCAGCCCAGCCAAGTGCAGTATTAATCGTTCACTGTCACTTACAAAACACAGCACACATAACTGCAGCATTCACAGAGTCAGGCCTAATCCCTGAGAATGCTAACAGTTTTTTTTTGGTATCAGGCTCTGACAATCATGTGCTCTTTTTGCCTCTAAGTCACACTAGTTGTACCTATAAATTTAGAGGCCAAAATGTCCAAAACAGAGGTACACTAGTGAAGAGGCCTACACGTTGCTGAGCATGACAGATGAGAGCGGATTGGGAAGCCACCTTACTAGCACATTCAGGCTCAGTATATAAATCGGTAAACAGCAGCGGCCCCCTGACAGATATCTCTGAAGACGGAGTAGTGGTCCCTGCTAAGGGTCAGGTGTACCCGACCCCGTTCTGTTGTTGAGGTGCCAGAACTGCAGGGCTCTCGTATGGAGCAGAGAGCCAGTACTAGTGCCGCAAATCCTTCTGGTGAACTGGCAAGCACCACGGCCTAGTATATCCTGGTCATACATCCAGCACTGCAGTATCACATGGTGACATGGCGAGTCCCATAAGTGCAGTTAAAGCTGGTGTGGTGGCTAGCACAAGTAGTGTCCCACAGCCACCAAGAAGACAAAGACAGGCCCATCAAGCCCATCAAGCCCATAGTGCCCTTCCTGCAGAATATGCCAATCCTAACTGGGAGCCCACCACTTCTGCAGCACCCGTACTTCTCCCCATTCACTGGCCAATCTAGGATTCAGATGGAAACAGTTGATTTTACGTCACTTGATTTTGATTCACTGTTTTTACTGAAGATCTCTATACATCCATTGTGGACCAAAGCAATTTGTATGCTGGGTCAATTAATCGCCACTAATCCCCAATTGACCCTTGAGAGAGGGTTTCAGATTTTAAGACCTATCTGGGCCTATCCCTCCTCATGGGCATAGCTAAAATAAAGTAAGTTGCGGTCATATTGGTCCTCTGACCAATTCACCATATGCATGATACGAGTAGATTTTGTGGTTCATGCATTTCAATGACAATGAACTCTGTCGTCTTCGGGTGACCCTGGATACGATCGGCTCCACAAAATTTGCCCCCTCGTAAACCACTTCAACCAACAGTTCGCAGCCTGGTTCACTCCCAATCAAGTTGTCTGCATTGAGGAGTCCCTGATTAAGTTTTCTGGTCGCTTGTCTTTCAGACAGTATCTTCCCAGCAAGCGTGCCAGATATGGGGTCAAGATCTATACGATCTGTGACATAGTTTTATGGTTTACAAGGCAAGAGATAGTCACATGGAGCCCGAGAAACTGCCCAGACTACATAGGGAGCACTGGCAAGATCATTTGGGACTTGTTGTCACCCTTATTCGTAAAGAGGTACCACTTGTACTTGGACAATTATTACACGAGCATGCAAGTGCAAATAAAGATTGAATCCTGAACAAAAATGACACTGTGGAATCTCTGAGTGCCAAGAGAAAAACTGAAAAAAAGTGCAAATGCAATTAGACATTGAATAATTCCTGGATAGAAGTGAGATATGATAAATATTGAAGTGAACCAATAGTACAAACCAACCAATATTGTTTGTACTAAAGTGCAAGGTGCAAATGATACCTGGTGCAACACTGGATTAAACACATAAATAACACATGGTGAAATTGATAATCACTGGAATAAAGGAAAACAAAACATCCAGTGAGCCACCATGGATGCAGGTAGCAAATAGACAGTCCCAAAAAATAAAACAAATGCATCAACACGGGTGAAAAATAGAAAAAACAGTCCAAAATGAATGTATAGGTGATGGTTCCCTTCACCGTGAATAGTGAAAAAAATGGCTGATGCCTGGCCAATCCAACTGAAGTGACACCTTAATGTGCGCTAGCCCCTCACCTTACTGCTGCAAGGTTACATAAACTGAATCAGATGCTTCAAACAGGGGGTCTTCAGAGGGTCCCTCTTAGGCAGATACAGCAATGGATCCTTGGGGTGGGTACAGCTTCCTCGCCGGTTAGCTCGATCAAGGTAATGTAGGTAGAAGAAAGATCCCAAGATAGCATAATAACGTTTAAACTTCAATTTATTTAAAATACATAGAATAGGTACACTCACTTGGTTAAAAAATAGTCAGATAATACTCCACGAGCAGCGAGCTCGAATGCTTGCTTCACTTCTGGTTTACACCTATTGCTTCAATCCCGGCGCGCATCACCACATCACATGACTTCATCAGATGATACGCGTCGGGATTGGAGTAATAGGCGTAAACTGGAAGTGACGCAAGCATACAAGCTTGCTGCTCGTAGATTATTATCTGAGCATTTTGTAACCAAGTGAGTGTACCTATGTATCTATGTATTTTAAATAAATCGAAGTTTAAATGTTATTATGCCATCTGGGATCTTTCTTCCACCTACATTACCTTGATCTAGCTAACCGGAGAGGAGGCTGTACCCACCCCAAGGATCCATCGTTGTATCCACCTAAGAGGGACCCTCTGAAGACCCCCTGTTTGAAGCATCTGATTCAGTTTATGCTGAAGATTTTTGCAAAAATTTTAGCTACGCGTCTACAAATCGTGATTCCTTCATTAACCACTTAAGCCCCACACCATTTGGCTGGCAAAAGACCAGAGCACTTTTTGCGATTCGGCACTGCGTCGCTTTAACTGACAATTGCGTGGTTGTGCGACGTGGCTCACAAACAAAATTGACGTCCTTTTTTCCCCACAAATAGAGCTTTCTTTTGGTGGTATTTGATCATCTCTGCGGTTTTTATTTTTTACGCTATAAACAAAAAAAAAAAGCTACAATTTTGAAAAAAAAACACTTTTTTTTAAATCATTTCAAATTTATTGAAAGAAGGATAGTAACAAAAGAATACACTGTATATTGCAAATTTTGCAGATGCAACTGCGTACTTTTCGTCTTTTTACAAAATAAACAGTTAGTGTGAAACTCGTGTAGAAGTCTAATTGCTTTACAGACACCACAAAGCTAAGATTATTTCCACTAAGCTGATTTTGTGACTGTATAAAATATAGTGTTCCTATCTACACTGCGCAAACCATTGCGACATACATTTCTTATCAGTTGTTCAGATTATTTATTATTGAAAACAAGCAAAAATGTGATCTCTGTGGCTATCTGAGACAATCTTACTCACGTCTATAAGAGAAGTACATATATCAAAGGTATATACCAGTAAGGACATAGGCTACAGGTCAGCCATGAAGGGATAAGAAATTAGATGTAGAAAAAGAAGAAAGTAAAGATGAAGCATTTATTGATTGGTTTGCGCAAAACTTATATAGTCTACAGGGAAGAGTTTTATGGCATTTTTATTAATTTTTTTTTACTAGTAATGACGGCGATCAGCAATTTTTATCGTGACTGCGACATTATGGCAGACAGATCGGACACTTTTGGTGCTATTTTGGGACCATTCACATTTATACAGTGATCAGGGCGATTAAAAATGCATTGATTATTGTGTAAATGGGACTGGCAGTGAAGGGGTTAACCACTAGGGGGTGCTGTAGGGGTTAAGTGTGTCCTAGGGAGTGATTCTAACTGTGGGGGGGAGGGGCTATGTGTGACACGACACTGATCACCACTCCCAATTACAGGGAGCTTTGATCAGTGTCAGTGTCACTAGGCAGACTGGGGAAATGCTTGTTTACATCAGCATTTCCTCGTTCTTCCTCTCTGTGAGACGATTGGGGGTATCCCCGGAAAGAGTCCGCGGGACCTGCGATCACACTCACGGAGCTCATGGCAGGCGCGCTCCTGCAAGCCGCTCTTTAAAGGACAACGTACAGGTACCTTAATACGCCTGTACGTGTCCTTCTGCCGATGCATATCAGCGTGAGCCGGTCGGCAAGCGGTTAATAGGCTTAGATCAAGTGGGGCTTGTCCCAAACAGGGAAGCTCGAGATAATATTTTAACCACTTAAAAGGACCTGGCCTATTTTTCAAACTCTGTGTTTACAAGTTAAAATCAGTTTTTTACTTGCTAGAGAATTACTTAGAACCCCCAAACATAATATATATATTTTTTCAGACACCCTAGAGAATAAAATGGTGGTCGTTGCAATTCTTTGTCACACCATATTTGCGCTGCGGTCTTACAAGCACATTTTTGAATTAAAAAGATAAAAAAACAGTAAAGTTAGCGCAATTTTTTTTATTTTGTGAAAGATAATGTTACGCCGAGTAAATTGATACCCAACATGTCACACTTCAAAATTGCGCCTGCTCGTGGAATGGTGACAAAGTTTTACCCTTAAAAATCTCCATAGGTGATGTTTAAAAATGTATACAGGTTACCAGTTTTAAGTTACAGAGAAGATCTAGGGCTAGAATTATTTCTCTCGCTTTAGCGATCGCGGCGATACCTCACATGCATGGTTTGAACACAGTTTTCATATGCGGGCGCAACTTACGTATGCGCAAGTATGCTTCTGCATGCGAACTCGGCGGGATGGGGCACACTTTTTTTTTTCTTATTTATTTTACTTTTTATTTTGACACCGTCCTTTTAAAAAAAAAAATGTTTGGGTCACTTTTATTCCTATTATAAGGAATGTAAATATCCCTTGGAATAGAAAAAAAAGCATGACAGGACCTCTTAAATACGAGATCTGGGGTCAAAAAGACCTCAGATTTACACTAAAATGCAATAAAAAAGTTAAAAGTAAAATTACAAAAAAAACCAGAGCACTTTTTACAATTTGGCACTGTGTCGCTTTAACTGCTAATTGCACGGTCATGAAATGCTGTACCCAAACAAAATTTGCGTTCTTTTGTTCCCACAAATAGAGCTTTCTTTTGATGGTATTTGAGCACCTCTGCGGTTTTTATTTTTTGCGCTATAAACGGAAAAAGACCACAAAATTTGAAAAAAAACTATCTTTTCTACTTTTTGTTATAAAAAAATCCAATAAACTCAATTTTAGTCATACATTTAGTCCAAAATGTATTCAGCCACATGTCTTTGGTAAAAAAAAAAAAAAGTCAATAAGCGTATATTTATTGGTTTTCGCAAAAAGTTATAGCGTCTTACATTTTCTGGAATTTACACAGCTTTTAGTTTATGACTGCCTATGTCATTTCTTGAGGTGCTAAAATGGCAGGGCAGTACAACCCCCCCCCTCCCCAAATGACCCCATTTTGGAAAGACACCCCAAGGAAATTTCTGAGAGGCATGTTGAGCCCATTTTTTGTCCCAAGTGATTGAATAATGACAAAAAAAAAAAAAAAAATATTACAAAAAGTTGTCACTAAATGATATATTGCTCACACAGGCCATGGGCATATGTGGAATTGCACCCCAAAATACATTTAGCTGCTTCTCCTGGGTATGGGGATACCACATGTGGGACTTTTTGGAAGCCTAGCCGCGTACAGGGCCCCCGAAACCAAGCACCGCCTTCAAGATTTCTAAGGGCGTACATTTTGTATTTCACTCCTCACTACCTATCACAGCTTTGAAGGCCATAAAATGCCTGGACAGTTCAACCCCCCCCCCCCCAAATGACCCCATTTTGGAAAGTAGACACCCCAAGCTATTTGCTGAGAGGCATGTTGAGTCCATGGAATATTTTATATTTTGCCACAAGTTGCGGGAAAATGACAAACTTTTTTTTTTTGCACAAAGTTGTCACTAAATGATATATTGCTCAAACATGCCATGGGCATATGTGGAATTACACCCCAAAATACATTCTGCTGCTTCTCCTGAGTATGGGGATACCACACGTGTGGGACTTTTTGGGAGCCTAGCTGCGTACGGGGCCCCGAAAACCAATCACCGCCTTCAGGATTTTTAAGGGCGTAAATTTTTGATTTCACTCCTCAATACCTAGGCATGGTGAGTATTAGAATGCCTCCCTTCATCCACCCACTTCTAATGATGGGCATACATGCACCATTTATATATGCCGAAGCATGGGGGCATCCGCCCCAAAAGTTAGGAGCAAATCACTCCTCCGCCCCTGCTGCCTCCATGCTTCGGCATATATCACCTCCGACAGCGCTGGAGTCCATGGTTTTATGTATCGTGGGAGCAAACGCTGTTGCTGTCAAGATAAATAAATCCGCGCTGCAGCTGAATGGCGTACCTGAAGACAAAAAAATGGTTAACAATAAAACACAGTAAAGTATAAAAAATTGCATACCTGAAAAACAAACATGATAAAACATTGCAGAATAGAATAAGGAGAGAGAAAGAGAGAGAAAGAGAGAGAAAGAGAGAGAAAGAGAGAGAAAGAGAGAGAAAGAGAGAGAGAGAGAGAGAGAGAGAGAGAGAGAGAGAGAGAGAGAGAGAGAGAGAGAGAGAGAGAGAGAGAGAGAGAGAGAGAGAGAGAGAGAGAGAGAGAGAGAGAGAGAGAGAGAGAGAGAGAGAGAGAGAATATAAAATGACAACCATTTCATATATATATTTTTTTTTTTTTACACTTTTTTGTAAATGTAACTTTTATAACTGTAACCGGTTCCAGGTTCGGGTCTTTCAAAAAAGTATATATATATATATATATATATATATATATATATATATATATATATATATATATATATATATATATATATATATATATATATATATATATATATAAATGGTCTGAGCATTTAAAAACTGCTGATCTACTTGGATTTTCACGCACAACTATCTCTAGGGTTTACAGAAAATGGTCTGAAAAAAATAGAATATCCAGTAAGCGGCAGTTGTGTTGACGAAAATGCCAAAGTCGATGTCAAAAGTCAGAGGTGAATGGTCAGACTGGTTTGAGATGATAGAAAGGCAACAGTAACTCAAATAACCACTTGTTACAACCAAGGTATGCAGAATACCATCTCTGAATGCACAACACATCGAACC